>NW_025408663.1:0-169837 GCF_019609905.1 Fusarium poae
CCCCCAACCCCACACTTGGGGTTAGCTAGCGTCAGCTTGGGGTTACGTGATGTCACAGGCTGGTCTCGGGAATACAGGTGAACGGGGAACGCTTTAGGCGGAACGGGATCTATTGCTATGGATAGGCACTGCAGGCAGGTCAGGCTCTATTGACAAGACGTAGCTCGAGGAGCTACGTGAAGGTTCTGTCAGGCGGGGTCCCGTAAAATGACTAAGCACAGTGCGTCTACCCCTTCCTGCACGCCACAACAAGTGGAATTAGACAATTAAAGCCGAATGCATGTTACAATTGTACTACAATACATCCCTCACTCTGCCCTTCGGCAGAATGACGAGCCTGCTGAGTCTCGCTGTCTTCCTCTATCCTTTTCCAGATCTCTTTGACGCCCCTCCTTCCATTTCTCATGGGGTCGCTCCCTACTTCTTTAAGTACCTGAGCCTCAATAAGATCGTTCCCATTGTTTGAGGATCACCGCTGAATGTCGTTCTTCGGTGAGCGCACTGTGGCCCAGCCTTCGCGTCCTGACGCGACGGCGTTAAAAAGCAAGACAGTGTGTTTTCATCGACTCGTAGGTTGAAATCAGGACTAGGCGCACTGTGCTTAGTCATTTTACGGGACCCGTGAAATGAATAGAATCACGGGTTACCCGTGAACCTATTGGCTCCCGTCAACATCGTATACATAACGTAAGCTGAAAAATAGCCTTTGTAGGATGACAATGATATGCCGTGTCATATATAGCAGGCACTATTAAGAGGGGTATAGGTAAGTTAACTTATCAGTTAAACCAATAGGTGACCAGATTTAGCTTGTTAATACTGATCACTGATCGATAGCCAGGTAACATACTTTTAGCATGAGGGTGTATGTACTACGGTCCACTTACACTCAATGGGATAGAAGACATTCCAGTCCTTAAAATGCTCCAACAGATATTCCATTCCTATCAGCACCCCAGCTACTGGGTATCTTGTCAAAGAACCCGCTGCGCCTCTCATATCACATCGATTGCAGCACCAGACGTGACCTGTCCATGTGCGTGATGAACACAACGCTAAGGCTTGGATTCCACGGGCCCACCCCTAGCGTCTATTTCCATTGGTGAATTGTGCTGCTTTAGTCATTTAGAGATCACCGTATCGGTCCATCACAGCCTAACCTCGATGGAAGAGCCAGCTGATGACCCTCGAGAATAAAGCCATCAGGAGATTATCAATTCTCACAATGAGACATTCGGCTGCATGTGGCCATTGTCTTAGGTATGAAGGGATGAACCAGCCTCACCGGAAGCGGCTATATTTTCAACCCTTGCAGATAACAATTGAGTCGTAGAGAAAAGTGGGCTCTTTGCAATTCAGATAAACAGTCGATATGTGATCACCGAATCTACTTATGTTTACACCAAAAATACACTAAAATCAAAGTATCCCTCAGTAATTTACCAACCAAAGCACACTTTGCTTCTCAGCAACCCCTACCTGAGGTACGAGGGTTAGGGGGGGTGAGATTGAACCCCCCTTAGTAAGGTTTAGGATTCAAGTTTTGTTGAATGTTGGAGGGTTCGCCCTCAACAATATGATTAAAGTTTAAAGTCCTAGGAGGAGCCAGTCGAGTATATAAGATCTCAATAGTCCTTCGATTGTGAAAGCATAAAGCAATACACACGATACACCTTCATATCTGACAGCTTTCTTTGTTGTCGGGAAGCCCTTCGTTATCTGTACTAGAACCGAATACCACTCGATCACACAGGAGATCAGGCTTTCGTCATGTCTCAGTCTGAAGATATTCTGAATCAAGACATCTGGAATAGCCGGAACGACATCGTGCCGCCTGCCTCTAACCATGATATCGCCATACACTACAAAAGGGCACAGTCAATTTGTGTCCAAAGTGGTATGCCAACCACACGTATTGGGAGAGATCCAAAAGCTGACGTTCAAGGCCTGTCACAAGATGATATCATGAACCTGACCCCGAAATATTGGGATTTCCATTTCGATTGTGAGTTCGATCACTTTTCGTAAACGTTTGTATAGTTGCTAAAACTGGCAACGAAGTGATTGCTGCTCGCGATATGACTGCGTACATCATCGCGATGATACACATCAATCTTTGCATCGGAACGTTATGCTCGTTCATTCCACATCGCCCCGATCTACAGCCCCTATTGGACAGACTCTTGAGATTTGAGGTCTGTGGGGGGTTTATGCTAACTGAGGTCGCCCATGGCCTGGATGCTCGGAACCTTGAAACAACAGCAACACTACTTCCAGATGGCTCGTACGATCTGCATACTCCCATGCCGGGGCTGCAAAGGCAATGCCCCCAAATACGCCTTACTGCGAGATGCCCCGTGTGGCTGTAGTATTTGCTCGCCTTATGGTAGATGAGGAGGACCGCGGTGTGAAGCCATTTCTAGTGTTGTTGAGCGACGCAATGGGTATGCGACCTGGCGTCACATCCCTTATGCTTCCTACAAGGCCGGGCACAAAGCCATTGGATCATTCTTTGACCTCTTTCAATCACGTTTCCTACCTTCGACCGCACTGCTCGGCTCTAGCTCTAAGCCAGAGAATGGCCGCATCGAGTTCCTGCGTCATATCCGGCGCGTGCCTGTGGGAACAGTGTCCTTTTCTATTCTGGGTATCTCGGCTATCAAAGTCGGGACACGCATCGCAGCTGTCTACAGCGAGAGGAGGACTATAGCATCGGTCGACGGCGGTAAGGGGCGGAAACGGATCATGGACTTCAGCACTCAGCAAGTTCCAATTGTTGAGGGATGGGTGCATGAAAAAGTCTTGAATGCGTTCGCTCGCTGGACTATAGACATGTGCCCAGATCTGACTGACCCTACACAGCATGCACTGGCTACCATTTTCAAGGCGACGGTGGTCAAGGCCTCTCAAGTCTTAAGGCCACTCGCCGAGAGGTGTGGATGGCAAGGCTTCTTTGCGTTCAACCAGATAAGCGAGCTGGACCTTACATTCCAAGGGAACACCGTCTCCGAAGGCGATACGTTGGTTCTATGCATCCGTACGTTCATTCGCATCTTAACATTGTTGATCAATTTGAAACTCTATAATGTGATAACTAACAGCTTGCTATGTAGGCCTTGCCAGAAGTATTGGCGGGGAGTTTGGTCCTTCCACAGGCAATGAATAGATCATCTCGCTTAGCACAACGCGAAGAAGATCTAATTAGAGACATGAAATCGCGACTTGAAAGAGTCGGAGGCTACGACAATCATCGCGGTCCTGCCTTCGATCGCTACATTCTGCCTCGGTGCAGATTACTAGCAGAGGCCATTGGGAATCGTATGGCTTACGAGGCGGCTGAGAAGTCGGGCATCTCTTCGGGGTGCTCACGCTGTATGAGAGGATCTGTCTGTGTGAAGACTTAGATCCCCTACCCGCACTTGAGCCCTTGGTCCAGGCACGGGCGCCATCTCGGTCTTGCAGCTCATATAGCGCTGTCCTCGCCCAGATCAGATCAGAGTCTGTTACTCCATCTGAGGTAGACGATTACATAACAGCCCCTATCACCTCCGATAAGTCTTGGGAATCATTCATGAAGGGTCTTCAGATGCTTAAGAGCCCGCTAGACGTGCTGACCTCTCTTTCGAAACTATAGACAACTCCCGGTATATATCGGTATATATATATATATAAGCAGTCCCATCCGGGTCATCGTCAGGATGAAATTGGCTATGCAGACAGGCAGGCAGCACAGAAGCAGATCAAGGACAAAGAAATGCAGCAAAATTATAAATAAGATCAGATTTTAATACACTCTTCTATCAACATCTAATCAGGTAGTTAACTACTAGATTCCCAATAGTATAGCAATTTTAAGCTTAAGGAAAACATAGGAAATCAATACAAAGAAGGCAAGAGCAAGATTCAGGTCCAGTATAAGCGGCGGTCAATAGGCGGACGGGTACCCGTCCTTCTAAAATTGGACGGGTCCCGTCCCAATTGCCATATCTGGTATAGCTCACTCCGCTATCGGTCTCTTTCGCGCCGTTTCGAATGTCGCGTTTTATTGCACTCGTTGCTAATCGTGTCGAGACTATGGGCTTACGACGACTGCTTGGCTATGACCATCAACCAATCTCAAAGTCCAACACCGTTTCCTGACGATTGTCTCCTCCCGAAGGCGAGTATGAGTCACGGGAGGCGTTATTCGAGGCAATTAACGCCTGGGCGGCGACCAGGGGCTACGCGTTCATAACTGGAAGGTCAACTAAGGAGAAAACCGGCAGGAGGACAATCACGTACATGTGTGATCGTCGCCGTAACCATCCGATCGTTTCGAGAGAACGTCAACGCAAGACAACAACTCGAATAACAGGCTGCGAGTTCTCTATACTGGCGAAAGAGAATAAAGATAGAAGTACCTGGACTCTGCGGCACCGTTCTGACAGCCGATTCTCACTACATAACCATGAACCAAGCCAAGATACCACTGCCCACCCAGTACTTCGAACAATGTCCAAGGAGCACCTGTCTCAACTGACTGGCCTTGCCAACGCTGGGATAGCCCCTAAAGAAATTAGAACGTACATGCGGCAGAACACCGACACGATAGCAACACAACATGACATCTACAATCGTATTGCAGATGCTAGACGAGAAGTGTGCCAAGGACAAAGCAGCATTAACGCACTTGCTGATCAGCTGTTTAGAGAAGGATTTTGGAGTCAATTTCAAACCGGTCCAGACGGTCGAGTCAAAGCTGTTCTATTTGCGCATCCCGAGTCAGTGGCATACCTACAGGCATATCCGGATGTCTTAATCTTAGACTGTACATATAAAACCAACAAATACGGCATGCCACTTTTGGACTTGATCGGTGTCGACTCTTGTCAACGTTCGTTCTGTGTCGCGTTCGCTTTCCTGAGTGGGGAATTTTTGGGCGTTAGATCGATTCCGATCGTTGTGCGAAAACCACAGGATTAGGCATCCCTCAGTCATCTTGACTGATCGCTGCCTAGCATGTATGAATGCTGTCGATACTTGCTTCCCATCGCCAAGGCCGCTGCTATGTCTCTGGCATGCTAACCAGAGACCCAAACAACTCAACCAACTCAACGGACGACCTATATTGAGTGAATTGGCTTAGTAATCGCCGACCTCTCGTTGAGTTGATTGACGTTGAGTTAGTGTGAGAGAGCGATCATGTGACTTTCATACTTTATGAATATTCTCACTTTATGAATATTGTGCAAATAGCTTAAGTCAGAGTTCTCATTAGGAATCTCTTTCTCTCCTCGTAAACAGTCATTTTACCCAAGTCGCACTCGACCTCGTTCGTGCTCTTTGTCCCGTGGCCCGAGATATTCGCAACATGCCCCACCAACTATTCCCACCCTTTCTCCTCTTCTGCCAGCTCTCTCGCTCGGCCGAGAAATGACGCCATTGACTCTCTTGCGCCCGCCTCGCTTCTGGCGCTGCTCTCGACCTTGATTTGCGGGAACGAACAGAGGATCCAGGTCGTCGATTATCTTGGCTTGTATCCACGAACGCAGCACTAGACACATCCCGATTATGTCGACTTCAAGGCGGCTGCGCAGGGAGTCACCAATCGACCTGCGGCAGAAAAGAGCCTCTCGCACTCGGCTGACATCGGCTGGATCGTGAGGAAATCAAGAGCCATTCGAGAGAGGCGGGGATATTGAACTCGGTCATCCTGCCAATATGCGATGGGGTCCCGAATATCGGTGTCTGTTGGCAGTGTTGCGAATAATATGGCAGTAAAGTAGTATATTGCAATACATACCATATAATATGCCTTTTCTGGTATTGTGATAATATGATATGAAGTCTACGATATTGTGACAATATAATATGAGGATGTCCATATTGGCAATATATTATCTATATTGGGCTGTTAATTCTTGGGTGAATTAGCCCCGTGAAAGCTGCAGAACTCGGCCTTACCCTATATAAGAAGCAGGGATAGCTGGCATTTTATTGGCCATCGTTCACTTCCACGCACTTTGTTGACAATTAGACCTAACACACGATCACGCATGAAAGAAACGCGTGAGGGAGTGCAGACCATGTTGGGTTGGGCCATCTTCGCCTCTGCTCCTCATTTTTTTTTTTTTCAAAATCACTCGTCGAACTCAACTTTACAAATCTAACTGCCATGCCTCAACAACGCCTCTCTTTGCGCAATGGTCACAACGAAGAGGGTCGTCAATTTCTGGCGACCTTCTGGAGTTTTCCAGCCAGCAATCGGATGATCTGGACGTAAGCCAAAAGTCCAAGTGCCTGTCATCTCAACCTCGCACCGTCTCCACAACCTCCTCTACCAAGCCCAGAACATCATGGGTCTTCTCTCATATGCCAGACGAGGAGGTAGAGACGAGATACTACAATCAGAGGACCGGAAAGGAAGAGTGGCGCTGTAAACATTGCGACAAAACCTATGCCTCTTCAGGGGTACTGCAGCTCCTGCAAAACATCTCATGGACCCTCCTCCTGACGGTCACGGCCTGCCAAAAGGAGCCCCGCGAACAGCGAAAGTTACAACTATACGAACTATTATCGAACAAGCTCGTGTTGCGGCAGAAGAAAATCCCCGAAAACGCCGTCGACTCAACGATCAATCCGGAGACTCGATCGAACCTGACCAGCTCGAGGCATTATACGTGAGGTTTATCACGGCCTGCTCTCTCCCATTTCGGCTCGTGGAATGCCCAGAGTTCCGAGCACTCTTGGCCTACATCAATAACGATATCGAGACTTGGCTTCCGGATACGCATGATACCGTCAAGACATGGATTATGCGCCAATATGGATGCCAGAAAGAGAGGGTCAAGCAGCGCATACAGCCGGCAAAGTCAAGAATTCACATCAGCTGCGACCTTTGGACTTCTCCCAATTCTTTGGCCATTTTAGGCGTAGTCGCACACTATGTGACGGAAGACGGTCAGCTGGAACACCATGTTTTGGCGTTGAAAGACATCGACAGTGAGCACGACGGTTCTCATCTCGCTGTGGCCGTTTTGAAGGTGGTTGACGAATGGGGCTTTGCTTCCAAGCTTGGATATTTCGTGATGGACAACGCTGGCAATAACGACACCATGATGAGATCCCTTTCGCTTGGTCAGTACAACTCACTATTTCTCCTGACTGGCGGCCCTAACATCCCACAGGCCTCCTACGCCGATATGATATCCAATACGATCCCAAAGTGCACCGACTCCGCTGCCAAGGCCATATCATCAACCTCGCCGCCAAAGCCTTCCTCTTCGTCACCGATAATGAGAAGCTCGAACTCGACGATCCTGGTGTGCATAATGTGACACTAAAACATATTGAAGTGGCGGAAAAATAACATGCTGCGAGTGGCCCTGAACCCTCAGAGATGCGATTGACGGCGGCTATTTCAACAAATGGATGGAATTAGATTGCGCTGGAGACGAGCTCTCTTCAGAGGACTGGATCATCTTGGAGAAAATCAAGTCTTTCTTAGAGAAGCTGAAGATGACGACCAAGGCTCTCGAGTCATCGTTTGCAACACTCGATAACGTCCTCTTGGCTATGGATTTCGTTTTGGCACAATTCGAAGCAGGGAAGGAGGCATATATTGACGATCCGATAATGGCGCCCATGTATAACTCTGGCTGGGCCAAGTTGGACAAGCTACTACCGGCTCACTGATGAATCGCCTGCCCACGTTGCCGCTATCGTGCTCCACCCTTCGCATACGAACGAGTTCTTGAACTGAGGAACAAGCACCTGCAGCCGTCGCTCGTCACGGATGAATACGATATTGCAACTCTGAACGGGTTTACGGGTTCACAAGCGCCCTTGCATGGTGGCTAGAGGAGACACAGCAGAAAAACTACCCAAACTTGAGTAAAATGGCGGTGGACATACTGTCAATTCCCGCAATGTCTGCGGAGCCGGAGCGGCTCTTCTCCGGGGCCAAGATAACCATTACAGATCGTCGAAATCGGCTTGGTAGTGATGTAGTTGAAGCTCTGGAGTGCCTGAAGTCATGGTTTGGGATACGAGAGCTTCAAGGTGATGTACTTTAGCTGCCGCAGTAGAATAACCCAGATCACGTGCAATATATGGGATGTATTGTCATACTGGCAATATATTGGGTTCTTGGCAATACAATAATACCTATAGGCCAATGTCATATGGCCTAATACAATATGCACCACTTGGCAATACAATAATATTGCGAGGCTTCCATATTGCCAATATACGTATTGTTTATATTATTCGCAACACTGTCTCCAGACTTGTTATTTTTAGACAAGATGCGACTTTACTCCCAACCCTAGGGTCCTGGTCAGTTTATCGGCAGGGTTGGGCAGAGTGGGGTCTGTACGTTCATTCATTCGATATTCTATTGGTTGGATGGGTCGACCGTTCAGTTAAACGCAATACCATTGGTCTTTGGTATCAGCCACTCAAAATGTAGGACAGACGTACTGACAAAGGATAACACGATTTAGTTATTATAATATCTAGCTAATGCGAGGTACCATGGCTTTATTGGGCTAAATAGAGTAATGTTTATTGGGCCTTTATTTATACTGATATTATATGGTCGCTACCTGTAAAATATGCTGACACCCTCACCAGCGGTGGGGAGGGTGTAATACAGTCCGAAGGATGTATCTCTATGCGTGACATTTTTTCGAACTCTCTGTGTACTATAGCGACGTCATCAAGAAAAAACAGGTTGGAATAGTGGCCGGTCAAGTTGCTGTTGCTTGCGCCGGTCCTGGTCCCGGACTTTCATCAAAACACCTGCTAATCTGTTAGGACTTATAGAGCCTCAAGCGTGAATAACATTATAGAACTATACTTGCCATCAGGTAGCTTCTCATAGTGGAGAGATGCCCGTTCAAATGGGGCATCGATCATTAACCTGTCTAACATCTTGACCCTGGAGACTGCAACATAGCTGAGCCCTGTCTGGAAGTCCCGTTCAGACAGATCCGTCACCATCTTGTCCACTGTGATGCTCTGTGACTTATGAACCGTAATGGCATATGATACCATAAGGGGAACTGCTTTCGTGTACACGCGGATGTCCCCAGAAAGAAGTCTCGCTTTACTGGGAGTATGGGTACTACCGCGCCCGTCGTCTGTGGTTAAATATGACATACTTATCCATCACCATCATGATGGCACATGGCGGGTCACGATGTGCATCAGCACCAGAGGCCCAACCGATGTCATATACTGTTCCTCGGGCGCCATTGACTAGGCCTGCTGCCAGATACCAATACATACCGGAAACTGGCCAGCCAGGTTACCAGCTTGTTCCGATGTTGCCTTGTCAGCACCATTACCAATGTTCTTCGCCATGGCTTTGATTGCTGGGTGCTTCAAGCGGATGAGGTGCTCGTAGTTGTACTCGTCAACACGAGCCTTCTTACTATAGATACGAAGAGCAGCGTCAAACGTATCTACCTCGCGCTGGCTTAGCTTGACCCGCACACGCTGGCTCAGGAGTTTCCATGATTCGATGGATAACTTGAGACCACGTACCTCTGAAAGCGCGAGACGAAAGCCGGCCTGGTCATCGCCCTGCTGCCGCTGGACCTTCTTCAAGAAGACGGTGTGGTTGAATGCCCTATATGCTGTCTGGCCAGAGACCTCATGCAGATCCTTGAGTGGCCCATCAAAGTAGAGAGGCTTGTTCGCAACCGGCGGGAGCTGGAAGAAGTCACCAACGAGGATGATGCTCATGCCGCCAAAGAATTCGGTTGCTCTGCCAGGAAAGACTTGGCGAAGGCGTTTGTCGATCCACGAAAGCTGACGCAGACCCAGCATGCTTTTCTCATCAATCACAAGATACCTGACGTCGCGTAGCTTATTCTGGACAGCATTAGCATCTGCCGGGGATAGCCCTGTAAAAGCCCTATCCACGGGTAGCCGGAGGAGAGAGTGTAATGTTGTCCCCATGATCTGGTTGCTTGCAACTCCGGTGGGTGCAACTCTCCAGATTGGACTGGGCCGGTTACCTGCAAGCCTCTGAAGATGCGAAGACAGGACTTTGATCATGTAGGACTTGCCTGTCCCACCACCACCGTCAACATGGAGTAGAATCTGCTCCTCACTGCCGCTTTGGAAGTGCCCAATAAAGGTATCGTATACTACACGCTGCTCCGGGTTGAGCGTATCACGGACGTCTAAAGGCAGGTCTTCAACATCCATATAGAGACAATGCTGCTCAATGAAGTGGCGCCAATAATCGCCTTGAACGATTCCTGGGTCAGCGTAGCGGCCGACATGGGGCGCCCAGTCGTATTGGATATCAATATCCGTCGACCCAGAAGATCTATTGCCTCTTGGCTTGGTGGGCAGTCGGGAAGCTGGCGGGCAAGTTCAAGCCAGTCCTCCTCTAGAAGTTCAGGCTCGTGAAATTCTTCCTCGAACTCGTCCGGATCTGGTCGACGTTCTTCAGCGTCAGGTGTGCCATAATAGTCATCAGGGTGCTGGTGCTTCGCATAACAGACTTCAGCGGCAGACGCATACGAGTCATACTTAATGCCGTCGATCTTGCGTAGTTCGCTGGGATCGCGATGTGAATGAGCCAGCATTAGCTTCACACGACAAAAATCATCGTATTGGTGATGTCGGGGATTGAACTTGTACCGCGGGAAGTAGTAGGTATAGCACGCGAGGCTTGGCTTGACGACTCCAGCGTGTCCACTTTCTCCCATCCCTCTTGCTTGTATTCCAGTTGGCTAGAAAGTCGAAATAAGTGAGTTCTTCATGAAGGCGAAGGCGAGAAAGATACTTCTCATATATTCCAACGACCTCACCGTCGTTATGGTCACCTTGGAGGCGAAGCGACCGTCCCTGTTGCTCGTAGGGACGGCAATCGACGGCTCTTATAACACGGGTACCCTCCTGCAGCTCGCAGTTGAGCAAGATATGGCAGATCTCCTGTCCCGAAAAGTCTCTCTCACCAAGCAACTTGTTCATCAGACGCGAGGCAAAAGATAGAAGTGGATTCTGGTGGGAGACATAGGGCAAGATTTGCCGCCCCAGGCCGGCATAACTGTCAGTCCGCTTCTCCATCTTACTGCAATACTTGGCTGCATAATTAATCACAGCTTGGAGGCTGGTACAGGGGAGATATCAATGTTGGCTAACCAGCCAAGACTCAGGCACCGGTTATAGTGGTTCATAAGGCTGTCATTCCTGGCCGCCTCGAAGGAGAAGTAGGATTGTCCTTGTCGTCGAACAACCTCAGCCGTATCTCTTGTGTCTCGCGGGAAGAAGAAGCGGCAAGAAATCTCTTCTGAACCCTTCTTCTTTCGTAGGCAGTATGCCTCACTGCAATGGTGGCGTTGGCAGCGGTTCAGAACCTGTGAGAGCCATTGAAACGTCAGGGGATGCTGTAAGGGATTTACAGCCAACGGGTTACCTTCTCCCTGCTGTAGCACTCGAGCTGGCTCAGGATTGAAAGCTGTGACGTGGAATCTCCAGATACGGGCGAACTCCTTACGTGCATCCTCGTTTTCCAGGTCGACACCGGGCGCACCGTCCATCCAGAATAGGCCATGGCAGTGGCTACTCCCACGACCCTGCCATTCGTACCTGTTCCAATAATCAGTGACGTTGAATTTCTGCTTGAGAACGATATCTCTGAATAAGCCAAACCGCCTGTAGAAGTGCCAGGCTGCAATATGTGGGTTGTCCCTGAGAAGTTTGCTAGACATGCCCATTCGCTGTTGCTCGGGCAGCTCCTGCCAGTCTTGAAACTGGGGCAAATGTTGATATAGGCTTCTCCAGTGTAGGTCTGCTGGACTGAATGTAATAAAAGCACCAGGACAGTCGAGGTTGTAGGCGTAAGACTCAAGTTCTCGACGCTTTCGGTACCAATAGGGGCGTGTCCCGCGAAGTTGTGCTGCCTGGCGGTTGATGGAATTGAGCAACTGCTGAGCTTCTGCAGATTCGGGGTTCTGGAAAGCTTCGAGTAGATCATCTCGCGTTGTTAGGCCCTGCCTTTGTTGGTATTGCTTGACGAAATAGCTGCTTTTCGCCCGTGCCTGTGCTCGCATCAGCGTGTTGAAAACCACAAACCGGAAAGTGGGATGACGGGCAAATCTGCCATCGTGCCATCGAAGGGCATGCTGTATGTAGTCCGCATACTTGATAGGCCGTAACCTTGGCTCAACGAAATCGGCTTGACCGCGAGGAAATAGTGTTGGAAAGGCTAGGGACAGGAGTGCCTGTGACTGGTTGAACTCATTGATCGGCGTCCTCTGAATGTCTGGCATATCAAGCTGACGTTGTTGCGTCGGTGGCCGTACAGGAAGCGGCTCATCGCGCTCTTCGCCGAGAACGTGCAAATGTAATGTTTCCATCTCTGTGGAGGAAGCTGGAATATCGTATGGGATCTGCAGCCGACACACGGAACACGGATTGCAAGGCAGCACTATGCCGTACATATCGGATTCCCGGGTAAGCTGCAGCCGGAGATGATTGTGACGTTCAAGGAGATCAGCAAGCTGTGGCATCAGTTCTTAGAGAGTGCAGAAGAAGGAAAGGGAAGAAGGCACCGAAACGCAAGCAGGGCAGTCAGAGTCAGAAGACTGATAGCAAGCAGCAGCAGCAGCAGCAGCAGCAGCAATCAACTAACAGTCTGGCCCAAATGACTATAAGGAGCAGCAAGCGAAGCAAGAAGACTACTCAAGAGCAAGAGGAGGCACTGGCTCAGAAGAGGAAGATAAGTGAGAAGAAAAGAAGAAACTAGAGGACGAGATGACGGATGGGCTGCGAAAGCTACTTGGACCGAAGGCGACTTGGCGATCCGATAAGCAAGCCGAGAGCATGCGATCGATCATGGCACTCAAAGCAGATCAGACGGCAATCAGTGTACTACCGACAGGGGCCGGCAAGAGCATACTATTCATGCTGCCGGCCGTAATGGAGAATACAGGGACAAGCATTGTGGTCGTGCCGTTTGTTGCACTAATGGACGACTTGGTTACAAGAGCAACAGATATGGGGTGGACTGCATCCGATACAGATCATCGATGAGTTCGGGACGAGAGGGCATGCCGAGGGCAGCACGGTTAATCGTCGTCAGCGCCGATGTTGTGTCAAGTGCCGAGTTTTGCGGGTACGTTGATGGGCTGTCATGCACAGGGCTGCTGCAGCGGATATTCGTAGACGAATGTCACACTGTGATCATGGATATCGGCTACCGTGCTAAGCTTGGCGAGCTCGTAGGGTTACGCCGGTTTGGCTGCCCATTGGTGCTGCTCACAGCAACGCTGCCCGTTGTGCTAGAGGACTGGTTCCGCGGCGAGATGCTGGCAAAGTCGGCAATCATAGTGCGGGATCGGACGGTCAAGCTGAACTGCCGGTACGAGGTTCAGCAGGTCGAGCCCGGGCGTGGAGCTGTTGAGAATCGCACGGTTGAGGTGATCGAGCAGCTGGATCAAGAGATGACGGGCTGTCAGAAGGGGGTCATATACTGCCGATCGAAGAGTCAATGCGAGGCGATCGCTGACGAGATCGGGTGCGGGTTTCATCACAGCGGCATAAGCGAACAGGACCGTCACGAGGCGCGGACGACATGGGCAGAGGGCCGTAACGCAAGCCGATGGATCGCTGCAACAACCGGGTTAGGGACAGGCATCGACATCGAGGGGATCGTGGCCGTGGTTCACATGGAGAAGCCGTACGGGCTCGTCGACTTTGTGCAGCAGATTGGCCGAGGAGGGCGTCGGGCAGGCGAGGTGGTGCGGTCCGTCATTATACACGATGGACGGCCGCAACGAGAGGATCAGCATCGGAGCTTTGTGGATGATGTCAATCAAGCACAGATGGAGGCATTCGTGTTGACGCCGGGATGTCGAAGGGCCGTGATATCGGCGTTTATGGACGGGGCAGCCGGCGAAACGTGTGAGGATGTAGATGGGGCTACGCTTTGTGATCGGTGTGAGCTGCTTCGACGGGATGATGACAGTAGTAAGGGTGCAGGTAGGGCCGAGGAGGAGGTGATTGAAGGGGAAAGTGATGGAGAGAGTGAGGAAGAGAGTGAGGGAGGCAGTGAGGGGGGAGTATAAATGGAGAAGAGAGTAAAGAAGAGAGTGAAGGAGAGAGCGACAAGATAAGGAAGGGTGGGAGGATTTGGAAGGCATTCAGTAAGGAAGAGGGTACACGGGTTAGAACGCTTTTCCGATGGTTAGATGATGTCGCAGAGGAGTGTCCGGTGTGTCACGTCCGACGTCATCAGAAGGGACTGGAGCTAGGGAGGTCCCAGATGAGCCGCGGCATAAGAAGGCCGGGCAGTGGTGTGAGACGGTGTCAGAGGAAGGGTACGATACGGCACGCAGGGCAAGCAGGTTCAAAGAGCTATCATGCTGCTTTATATGCAAGCTGCCACTAGACTGGTGTGAGGAAACGCGGGAATGAAGAGGGCAAGTGTGCGTATAAGGATAAGCTACTGCCGGTGGTGTTGATGGGCTTGAGGAGCTGGCGAGTCAGAAACATAGTTAAGGCTGAGTTTGGGGTTGATATGGAGGATAAGAAGGGATTTTATTGCTGGCTAGGGGTAGAAAGGCGGTTTCACGGGATGAAGGGGACAAATGCACATGCATTATGGGAAGCTATTATTTGGGAGACATATAAGGATTGGGTTTAGGGTAGGGTTTAATATAAATCAGGTTAGGGTTAAAAGGGTTACTATCCCAGCTGCATGGCGGATACAGCTCTGAATCCAATGGCTTTCCCATATTAAAAAAGACGCTAATGAAATGACGACCTGAATCCATTGCACCCCAACGGATTCAGGTCACCCATAAGTTTTATCAGTAAAATGCATTTCAAGTAGATGCATCGATTTATTACTTTGAGGGAAGCTTATATATGGCTTGCCAGCCTTCGAAAATCATTTTTGCGGCATTGCGACTGGTTTGAAGTTTGAGTCAATTGATCAATTGAAGTTAACAGACCGGGATCCAGCAGGCCACATTAGTCATCAGACACAGCCAAGGTTCAGCAGTAGCCATTAGTCATCCATGAGGTCAAGGCAAGGGTAAAGAGGCAGACAACAATTAAGGTTTTGTATCATAGCAACAGCAGAGGTAAGTTTAACAGGGGTCCAAGGAGGATAAGTAAATAGTTAGAAAAACAACCAGCCATCCATATCAGATAAAACCAAAGACATCCAGCCACAATGTTACCATTTATTAAATTAACCGAGTACCCATTTGTGATTTGTACAGTATGCCGTTATGCATATGTCACCAAGGAGGTTGAATCGCATTTAAAGAAGCACCATAAGAGCATCAAAGCAGCAGTCAGAAGAGAGATTACCCAGCAAGTCAGGGATTTGCCCGGCATGATTGATGACAGAAGAGGGTTGTTAACGTGGCCAACGCCACCGCCGACGACCGACCCGATCCCATATATCCACCCGCCGGTCCCCGATAACTTAGGTTGTGGCGAGGAAGGGTGTTGGACCGTGGTTGACACCCCGCGAGGCATGCAGGAGCATTACCGTAAGGAACACGGTTGGAGTAACCCGCGCGGGAGAGGCGGAAGTCAGCAAACGCGGAGGATACAGGCCCAGCTGGTCCCATGGCGCACCGGCGTCCAAAGCCAGCGGTTTTTCAGCAACGGGCCGGCCAGTAGTTGGTTCGAGGTCGGGTTTGGGGCGCCGGCCACCCAGACGGCCGATGAGGCCGCCATGATGGAGCGGGCGGTGCGTGCCATGGAGCAGAAGCAAGAGCAGTTCGAGCGAGAGGATAGAGAGTGCATCAAAGCCGCCGACGCAAAGACAGATGCGAACGCGTGGTTAGAGCGTGTAGGATGGGCCGACCATTTGCAGGGTTTAGATCCGGAAGCCATGAGACAGTTGACAGACCCGGTCGGCGAAGAAGAGCATGTTTTACAGTTGATCCAGGACAGTATCATGCGGGTCATGTTGCAGGCACGGATTACAGCCACGCCCAGCACGGTCGGCAGCCAGGCATTATTCGAAGTACAACGGAAGGAGGTAGACAAGAAGCCGCGGCGGCCATTCGACAACCGAGTCGAAGAAGACACGTGGGCACGGTACACAGCAGTTTGGGTCAAGTTGATATGTTATGTATACCGTGCCGAGACCATGGAGGACAACGAGAGGCCCGGGTTCCGATTAACGAAACGACAGGGGGATACGATGGACGAGTTGACGGAGTTAATAGAGGAGTATGTTGAAGACCCCGAAGCCAATCCATTAGATGAGGAGCGCGTGGACGAGTTGACGCTGCAGGTCGTTATGGCATTGTTGGATCACAGGTTAACGGCAGGTGAATACCGCAGTGGTATTATCAGTGGGTTGGCCGTGCTGGGCATCCGCAAAGACGGTGGATGGATGGATGTGATGGATTACACGCCCATGTATTCAGCCGTGATCAAAGTAGCGCGGGCCATGGTCGTGTATCAGTCGTATCGGGAGAGGAAGGAAGAGGTGGCCCGATTACAGCAGGAGAAGGGTTTAGGTGAGGAAGAGGCCGAGGAGGAGGCGACCAGCATGTTCCGGATCGTGCGTGAGAAGGTGCAGAGGTTCATGACGGTGACATCGAAGGAGACATACGCCGAGCCGACGCCGATGGATTGGATATACGAGGCACGCACGTACGGCATGTATATTCGGTTCAACACGCCAGCAGGCGGAACCGTGGATTGGGATGGCGACCATATCACGTATAGAAAGACACGGTTCCGGATGGCCGCGTTGACCGAGATGTTGCATGCATTGACGAGGGAGGCGAGGGAGCATTTAGCGACGTTGACGATGGTGGAAGACGTGGACCAGTTACCGCGAATCCCGTGGAAGGAGGTGGAGGACGATCACAGTGAGGACCGGATGGGGTATTCATTTTGACCGATGAACGGAACCGCGAGTGGGTAAAGAGAGGTAAGAATTGGGTGATGAACCAGATCACCGATACACAACCGGACGGGCAGGGCCAGGCACGACGCAAGGTGTGGATCGACAACGGCAGAAGGGACGGAAAGCCATTCCAGGCCCGGGCGGTACAGTCATATGGCCAGACATTCAACGGGTTCATGGAACGAATGTTCATGTTGATGTACATGATGAGCCAGCCAGCACGGATACCCGAGATGTCGGGCATCCGGCACCAGAACACCATGAATGGAGGGGTCAGGAACATATTGGCGCACAACGGCATGATGTGCGTGGTCACGTTATATCACAAGGGATTCCGGTTGACGGGTCAGGCCAAGGTGATTCACCGGTATTTACCGCATGCCGTGGGAGAGTTATTGGTGTGGTATTTATGGTTGGTTTTGCCATTTTGGCAGCAGGTTCAGGGTATCGTCAAAGATGCCGGTATCCGCAGCCCGTTCATGTGGCCGGATGAAGTGGTACGCAAGGCAGAAGGCAGTATCGTAGAGGAGAGGGAGGCAAGACGAGCGGCATTGGAGAGGCACAGTCAGAATGGCGGCGGCATGCATGAAGAAGACGATGATAACAGCGGAGGTAGTACAGAGAACCCGCATGACCCCGATAACCCCGCGAACGCCGATGATATTGGGTTCCAGAGCTGGGTGCAGGAGCGGAAGTGGACATCAGACCGGGTCCGTCGAATCATCCAACGGCACAGCAGGCGATTATTAGGCGTGACGTTAGGTATCAGTTCATGGAGGCAGATTGCGATCGCCATAGCCCGTCGGTATTTGAACGGTGCATTTAAAGAGTCGACATTGGATGGGGAGGATGAAGATGACGATTTGGATGACAACCCGGTGGATTTGCAAGCCGGGCACGCAACGCACGTGGCGGGCATGGTATACGCACGCGAGTTGCAGCAGGGATTGTTCAGCACGGCATCGATGCGGGACAAGTTCCGAGCCGTCAGCAGGCAGTGGCACCGTTTGTTCGAGTTCCAGGACAGCGAGGAGAGTGGGGCGTCGGCCGCAACCCGGCGAAAACGAGCCCCGTATGACACGGAGCGTGAGTATAATCGGATGCAGCGGTTCAGACGATTGCAGCAGGTCGATATTGCCGGTCAGTTACGGCAGATGATGGGGCCGTCGGCGGCGTTCCGTGGTCAGCAGGAGACGGTGATCCGGGCGATCATACGGGGCGAGAGTCCGATTATCCAGATCGCAGGCACAGGTGAGGGCAAGAGTATGTCGTTTTTATTACCAGCATATTGTGCCAACGACAACGGCGGGACGACAATCGTGATCGTGCCGTTGATTTCATTACGGGATGATTTACACGGTCGTTGTGATAAGAGCAAAATCGGGACATATAGTTGGAAGAGCCGCGAGGGACACCAGATTGCCCCAATTATATTCGTGACGCCCGAGTCAGCGGTGACGAAGGAGTTTGGCGATTTCGTAAACCGATTACAAGCACGGTGTGCATTAGACCGAGTTGTAGTGGATGAGTGCCACACGAGTTGTAGTGGATGAGTGCCACACAATGTTGGACAGCACCGCCCGATTTCGACCGCAGATGATGGAGTTGGGTCAGGTTTTGAACGAATGGGGTGTGCAAAGGTTTTTTTAACGGCCACATTACCGCCCGGCGAGGTAGAGAGGTTTTGCGAGGTCGTCAAGTTGCCGGCAAGCCGTGTGAAGATATTCCGATCGCCAACATCGCGGCCGAATATTCGGTATAGGGTAGTCGAAGCGCAGGCGACACCGCCACAGCCGAAACGACGTCAACAGCAGGGGGGGAGGGGGGTATAAAAATCAGGAAGTCGGGCCGGAAGAGGATGCAGAAGACAGGCAGGTTGTCAAGACGGTACGAGATTGGTTATATCAACACAGTAACGGCCGAGTTATCGTATATGCAAGCGCGATCGAACGGGTTGAGCGGTTGGGGAAAGGTTGGAGTGCGATGTATATCATTCAAAAGTAGATACAGCAGTCGGTAAGGAGCAACGATTACGAATGTGGATCGAAGGTGGGCATTTAATTGTGGCGACAAATGCGTTGGGGTTAGGCATAGACGTGCCAGACGTTCGGTTGGTCATACACGCCGGCATGCCGAGTCGATTACGGGATTACGTGCAAGAGAGCGGACGGGCGGGAAGAGACGGTGAGCCGAGTGAAGCAATTGTCGTGGTATGCCGGCCAAAGGGAAGAGAACGAGAGGATAAGGCCGACAAAAAGAAGGTCGAGCGAGCACGGGCGACGATAAGCAGCAGTTGGCCGCCGAAAGAGGCGGCGGTAGAGAGGCTTATCAGCGGAAAGTGGTGTCGCCGTGTGGTATTGGATCAGATGATGGATGGTCGATTGGATCGCGCGGGTTGCGACGACAAGGTGGAAGAGATATGCGATATATGCCGGCGACAGAGAGATCAGTTGATGTTTGAAGCGGATATATCGTGGGTTGAGAACGAGGACACAGGTAGTGGGAAAGGCATGGAAATGGCAGATCAATATGGAGGACAGGTAACAGAAGGAGAGATCCAGGCACGATTTGAGCAGGCCGGGCGGAGCATACGATACGAGCAATTCAAGGCGAGGCAAGACGAGATACGCATCCATCAGGAGGTGGAGACATTCGAGCAAGAGTTGGGACATATGGTCGGCCGGTGCATAGGTTGTTTCATGGCAACAGGCGTTATAGAGGAAGATCAATTACACAGGAGAGATGAGTGCCCGTTATGGGACAAGAGATGGTGGGATGACATGGCGCGAGCGGAAGAGAAGTGGCAGAAAAGCATGTTTACAAAAGGGGTCATGGCGGATCATTCCGGTTGTTTTGGTGTGGCATGCCGCAAGCGATTTGCACACATTGGGAGCCGTTGGACAACGATCAAGGAAGATTCAAGTTAAAGAAGGATGGGGTATGTCAATATGCAGGCGTATTGGTATGTGTATGGGCAGCCGTCGGTCGGATGCATCCCGACATAGCAGATGCAGTGGTCGGGGAGTTAGATGCAGCACGAGATTATGAGTGGCAAGAGTCAGAGGATAAGGTAGTATATGAGAAGGGATTAATGAAATGGTTAGGGGAGAAAGTTCAATGGGGGCATTTAGAGACAAATAGGTTATGTCAGGGATTTCATAGAATTATACAGGCAGTGCAGAAAAAAGCAAATAGGAATAGAGTATAGGGAAAGAAAGGGAGATTAGATTAGGATTACATAATATACAGCATGTTATTTACATAGTTTGGGAAGTTGGTTATGTAAGGAGGACAAGCAGGAGGGAGGATACAGGCAAGCGGGTTATATTAAGTAGTGATGAGGATAAAGGAGAGATAGGCAGGGAGAATAGTTAGGGGTAAATGTTTAGAGGGGTGATGGTTAGGGGAGGGATGTATGTGATGGTCAGGGGAGGGATATATGTAATGGTTAGGGGAGGGATGTATGTGATGGTCAGGGGAGGGATATATGTAATGGTTAGGGGAGGGATGTATGTGATGGTCAGGGGGGAGGGATGAGTTTCAAAAGTCAGCATGAGATAGCATGCGTTTTTGGGTTTAGGGCCGAAGACCGCGTAGAGCGCAGTGGCGGGATGGGATTGAAGCGAGGTCAGATAGAGTTTGAAATAGAGCGAGAAGAGATACGGAGGCGGCGGTTCGAGCGATTGCATAGGGCCGATATGAGAGGGCAGTTAAAGCAGATGATGGGCGAGTCAGCCGAGTTTCGAGGGTTGCAGGAGGCCGTAATCCGAACCGTGGTGCGCGGGGATGGGCCGATTGTGCAGATAACGCCGACCGGAGGTGGCAAGAGTTTGACATTCATGTTGCCGGCGTTTTGCACGCCGGACGGCATGACAATTGTGGTGACGCCGTTAGTGGCATTAGAGAACGACATGGAGGAGCGGTGCAGAAAGATGGGGATTGACGGATATGTGTGGAAGAGCCGGGGAGTGCAACGGGTGCATCATTGGTGTTCGTGACGCCGGAATCGGCCGTGACGAAAGGGTTCCGATCATTCGTGGAGAGAATGCATGGGCAGGAAAAGTTAGACCGGGTCATGGTGGATGAGTGTCACACGGCATTGGAGTGGACGAAAACATTCCGGCCGCGGATTGGGCAGTTGGGGTCAGCATTACAGGAGTTCGGGTTACAGGTCATTTGTTTAACGGCGACATTGAAGAGGACAGAAGAGCGGTTGTTATATGCACAGTTAGGGTTTGAAGCCGAACGCGTGCGTTTATTCCGAGAACGAACGACACGGCGGAATATTGAGTACCGGGTGGAGATCATTGAGGATAGGGAGGGGAAGGAGTAGGCCGCCGCAGTGGTGGTCAGCGATCGGCGCAGGAAGGGGCAAGACGATGGAAGCAGAATGGATCAGCAGCAAAGAACAACAAAGGTGAAGAGGAGGATGAGGTTATAGAGCGTGTTTGTGAAGTTGTAAAGACGTGGACAGAAGTAAATCACAATGAGGGAAAAGTGGTTATATATGGAGGCACAATCGAGAGGGTGAAGAAGATCGCAGCATCATTAGATTGTGTTGGGTATTGGAACAAGGCGGGAAGTGCGGAGGATAAAGCAAGATGGATGGAGGAGTGGAGAACAAGTGTTGGGGGGAAAGTCCGGTTGGATCGTCGCGACAAACGCATTGGGATTAGGGGTTGATGTGCCGGACGTCAGGTTAGTAGTTCATGCGGGAATGCCGCGCAGATTACGAGATTTTGTCCAGGAAAGCGGTCGAGGGGGCGGGATGGAAAGAGGAGCGAGTCCGTTGTCGTAGTGCAGAGTTCATGGATGAAAGAACAGCAGGAGATTTGGACAAAGAGGAGAGAGGAGAGAGATCGAGGCGGGGACAATGGTGTCAGTGAGGAGGGTGCGGTCAGCAAGCAGGCGTATGAGTGGGAGGAAGACGTTGTGGAGTTTGTAGAAGGCAAGGAGTGCCGGCGTGAGGTTTTAGACCGCGAGATGGATGGGTTTATGGGACGGGTAGGGTGTGAAGTAGGTGAAGAAGAGCGTTGCGATGTGTGTAGGGAGCGTGCATTGCGGATGGAAGCACAAGTATCAAGGAGAGGTACATCATGGGTCAGCATACAGAGTGAAGAGGAAGAGGAGTTGGCGAGGGCAGCAGCAGCAGTTGAGGCAGATTATGAGAGGAGCAAAAGGTCAATTCAGTGGGCAGAGATGGAGCAGGTAGCACGGGTAATGAAGGAAGCAGAGGACGCGGCAGATTTCGAGGCGGAGTTAGACGATTGGAGCGGGCGTTGCATTGTATGCAAAGTGGGAGGGAGCGAGGACGAGGTTTAGCATGCATTAGATGCATGTCCGATGAAAGGGTCGGAAGCATGGGAATTATTTGTGGAAGGTGTTGAGGAAGTTGAAAAGCAGATGTTTAAAGGGAAAAGGTTTGAGGATTTTTCAGGTTGTTTTGGTTGTGGTTTGCCGCAGAGGATATGTCGGGTATGGGAGGTAGCAGATGATGATGGACGACGGTTTAAGAAGATATATGGGAGAGAATGTCAGTATATAGGGTTATTGGTTCGGATATATGTCGGGTTGAGGATTCAAATGGGTGAGGAGTGGGCGGATGAGATATTAGGCATGATGAAAGCGGACGGGGTTGATATTGGTGATGGGTTCACGACGGATAGTATATATAAGTGGTTAGGGGTTTGGTTGAGTGGGGAGGGATGCAGACGAATCGGATGTGTCGGGTTGTATATATGTTAAGTTGTAAGAGAAGAAGTTAATACAAGTATAGAGTATTTAATATATAAGAATAAGTAGACAAGACAATTAGAGGGGTAACAGAAGTAGAAGAATAGTAAGTAATAAAGGAGAAATAATATAAAATATATATAAAGTAAAGGAAAAATAATATATAAGAGTAAAGAGTAGTAAAACAGTGGGGATGTAGGGTAGTGAAAAGAGGTTAAAATAAAGAGTGGGGTACAAGGTATTAAAATAATTATAGAGTAAAGAGTAGAGATATAGGGTAGGCAGGTGAACCCGTGTTTTAGCTCCCGGCAGGGGTGCGGTAGCACGAACGCGGAGCTAACGTCAAATTGCAGCGGTGTTGCCCCGCTACATGGCTTCTTTTTACATACAAAATCGGCGCCCCACATTTGAAGGCCGGGGGGCAACATGATTGGGTTCCCAGCAGTTAAAATCGAGGAGGGTAGTGCCAGTAGATAGATATCGCCATTCATAGGAGTTTGCAAGTTCGTTTTTTCAATTTGAAGAAGAATTGCAGGAATGTAGTCGATTATAAGTTTTGCAGTTATTTGTTCGATGTAGTTGATCATCGCAATATAATTGGTCAGAATATGTGGCCCGTGCGGCGATATACATTCAGAAGATCCAAGATGGCCCCATTGCCAGTCAACAAAAGCAGGATTATATGCAGATTTAATCAGTCAGGGTTAAGTATGAATTTGGTACGTCAAGTTAGGGTTAAAGTCAGTTCAATACGATAACAGCATATTGATCCGGCCATATTTACATTTACAATCCAGCCCGATTTATATAGTGTTATCAAGAGTAAGATAGTGGCAAGCCCATATTTAAAATATAAGTAATAGATTAGCCACAAGATATAGCATATAGAAGAGAATAGGTATTGTACCTATCCGTTCAATGTAAAGTGAAAGGTAATAAAGAAAGAAGTAGGGCCAAGAGGGAGACCGTATTTGACATCCAGCGATATAGACATAAAGGACAGATGCAGAGAGAGGTAAAGAGATACAGCATTATGGCCATAGGTGGCAGCCATAATAGCAGTAACAGCAGGCATGCCATAGATAAGGGTCAGCAGAGTACAGTTTACGACAGAAAAGTAAAGTACCCAATGTGAAGTGTAGAGGATAGACAATGGGTTTAGTTGTTTATTGTCAAGTAGAGAGATGGAAAAGGAGAAGATAAGAAGAAGGGAAAAGAAGAAAGATTTCAAGTTTAAATAGATAAAGATATTACAGTAAACGATATTCGACCAAAAGATATTTGACCAAAGGATGTTCAAGCAAAGGATATTGCACCAAAAGATGTTGAACCAAAAGATATATGAGAGAAGAATACAGTAAGCCGGATGATCGTATATAACAATTAAGGTTTGCAACCGTAGCAACCACAAAAGCAATTTGTCAACAAGATACATACAGCATCAATAACAGGATATCAATCCAGCCAAATTTACACCCAGATAAAATACCGTGCGATTCATATCCGGTTATTCAGCATACATTTATAACCGTCATGGAGCCGTTTATTTATTTGCCCGAATACCCGTTTGCATTTTGTACACAATGCCGCATTGGGTTTGTGGCCAGCGAGATTGTACATCATATAAAAGTTAAGCACAGCACAAAGACCCGACAGGAAACGAAGCGCATTGCGCAAAAGGTGGCAGCCATTCCAGGTATAGCCAAGAATCAGGACGATTTGAAGAATTGGATATTGCCGCCGCCAACCATCCAGATCAACCCGTACATCCAAGCCCCACGAGACGATGGATTAGGATGCAGCCATTGCCAATACGTAGTACGGGATAAACAGCAGATGCAGAAGCATGGCCGGACCGAGCACGGTTGGGTCAGCCGTCGCAAGAGAGGCGGACAGCAGCAAGCCGTGCCCGACGAACAAGATGCAATGTTGGCCGTGCCGTGGAGAGACCACGTACAATGCCAGCAGGTATGCAATTGGGGGCACGGCAAGCGTTGGTTTGAGGTTGGCCGCAACGATGAAAGAGCGACACAGGAGGAGGCCACCGACGGTGAGGGTGATGCCGATCACGAGGCCAACGTCGCGTTTTTCAACATGGTCCAGGAGGAAGGCAGGAAGGCGTTTGAGGATGAAGCCAGCGGCCGTCGCGTCCAGGATATAGACGACAAGAATGAGGCCCATCAGTGGTTGGGTCGATGCGGTTGGCCCCGCCATTTGGAGGGTATCCGCATCGACCGGTTGAGGACATTGTTGGAGCCGATCAGCGATGACGAGCCGGTGTTGCAGAGGATGTGGGAAGTGTTGGAAAGCGTCATGGATGCCGCGTATCAGGCGACGGCCCGCCAGTGTTACCCAGGCACGGCCGAGTTGTTTGAGATTGCACGTAAAGAAGCGCATATGACGACGACAAAGCCGTTCCAGGGATTGATGGAACCCGATGCATGGGTGCGATACAAGTCATGGTGGAAGCAGTTGTTGTGCATTTGGAAGCGATACGACGAATGGGATGCAGAAGATGGTTACGACAATGAGAGATTCAGTAACGGCGGAAGCAGCAGCAGCAGCAGCGACAGCGACAGCGATACCGATACCGACAGTAACAGCAATAGGTCCGCGTATGATGATGATGCGGTCAGCCGCCGTTATGGCCCATCCGACCCACGTCCGCCGTATAAGATGACAATACAGCAAGAAGAGTTGTGGAAAGCATTCGACAACGGCATCAGGCAGGTCGTCACGGGAGCCGACAGGGCAGGTCGGTACACAGCCGATCGTTTGCAGCGGAGTTGCTTGGACGCCATGGTGCAGTTTTTCGACCATCCATTGAAGAGCGGCAACCATTACGAGAGCATCGTCATCAGCGCGTTGGCCGTTATGGGGTTAGACGAGGGCGGCGGATGGAAGCCCGTGGAGAATTACACGTCAATTTATCCAGCCGTCATCAAAGTGGCGAGGTATTTAGTGTTGTACCAGTCCATGTTGGAGCGTCAAGCACAGATTGACCAGTTGGCCCAATACGCAACCATCCGTCAGGCCGAGGAGGAGGCCGAGGGATTATTCAGGATCGTGCGACGCAAGGTGCGGCGGTTCATGATCCGCATCCCCGAGGGAGAGGATATCGAGCCGTCGCCGATGAATTGGATCATCAACACGCGAACATACGGCATGCACATTCGGTATTCGATGCCCGGTTCCGAGATGATCGAGTGGCATGGCGATCCGATTTCATGCAACAGGGTCAAGATCAAGATGAGCGAGATATCCGACATGTTGCATGCATTCATCGGGGATGCACGGCAGACGTTAGTGCAATTGGCAACCGGCGGCGCCATTAGGAAAAGGGAGGTGAAGGGAGAGAGAAGAGGAGGAATGACGGCAGCAACAGGAACGATCATGAGGATGAGGATGACAATGACAGCGCCAATAACAATGACAGCAGCAACAACAACAGCAATAACGGTAACAGCAGCGATAATACAATATGGCCACCGCCGCAGAACATATTGCCCGCCATTCCGTGGTCCAGGATCGAGGATAGGCATGGCGAAAGCGCGTTGGAGCATTCATTTTTACAGGATGAAGCCAACCAGAGTTGGGTCATCAAGGGCGACAGGTGGGTGCAAAAGCAAGTTGCAGCAAGCAAGGCCAAGATGGAGGCATGGATCGCCAAGCCGCACAATGAGGCGTGCCCGTACCGAGAAGAGGCAATCCGACGGTACAGCCGTTTGATAGAGGAATTCAGGTCACAGTTGTTCGTCGCGATGCACATGTTGGGAGGCCAGCCGGCACGGTCCACCGAGATTTTGGGGATACGGATGTGGAACACGATGAACGGCGGAGTGCGCAACATATTCATCCACGACGGCATGGTTTGTTTCGTCACGATGTACCACAAGGGATTCCGGCAGTCAGGCAAGGTCAAGGTCATCCACCGGTATTTGCCACGCGAGGTAGGTGAGTTGTTGGTGTGGTACATGTGGATCGTTTTGCCGTTTTGGCACACAGTCCAGGTTGGCATGAAGCAGCAGCAGGAGAAGAGGCGCCGGAGTGCATTTTTATGGGCCGACGAGATTGTCAGCAAGGAGGGAGGGAAGGAGATGGATGGCGAAGGAAAAGGAGGAAGAGGGGAAGAGGGGAAGAGGGGAAGAGGAGGAGGAGGAGGAGGAGGAGGAGAAAAAGCATGCAAGAGGGAAGATAGAAAAGGAAAAGCAGTAGGCCAGGAGAGTTTGGGGTTGTTAGAGGAGAGGGAAGAAGAGGCCGTATTCATGCAGTGGTTCCGCGAGGCCAAATGGGGAACGACCGGGCAAGAAGGGCAATGCAACGATACAGCAACATGTTTTCCGGTAAACAGATCAACATCAGCATGTGGAGGCATATGGCCATCGCCATCAGCAACCGGTATTTAAACAAGGCGTTCGGCGAGATCGACGCAGGCGGCGGTGGCGATGACGACGATGACGGTGGTGAGGATAGTTTGGTGGACAGCATCCACGATTTGCAGGCCGGGCACGGTTCACACATAGCCGGGTTGATATACGCCCGGTTGTTCGGGCAGGGAGATTTAAGCACGATGAACAGGCGGGACGGGTTCCGCAAGGTAAGCATGCAGTGGCATCGGTTTTTTCGGGTTTGGGGCCGAGGACCGTGTAGAGCAGTTGGGCACGAAGCGTCCCCGTTACCCGTTCGACGAAGAGCGGGAGATGACGAGGCGCAACAGGTTCGGCCGGTTGCACAGAGTGGACATGCAAGGGCAGTTGAAGCAGATGATGGGGGCGACGGCAGCGTTCAGGGGCAGCAGGAATCGGTCATCCGGGCCGTGGCGCGAGGCGAGTGGCCCATCGTGCAGATCGCACCGACGGGTGGCGGCAAGAGTTTGACGTTCATGTTGCCAGCATATTGCACACCGGATGGGGTGACGGTAGTGGTGACGCCGTTGGTAGCGTTGCAGGACGACATGGCGGTGCGTTGTTCCAAGTTGGGGATCGAGGCATACGTATGGAGAAGTCGAGGGGTGATACAGAGAGCGGCATCGTTGGTGTTTGTGACGCCCGAGTCAGCCGTCAGCAAGGGATTCAGAACGTTTGTCGAGCGGATGCACGGGCAGCAAAGGTTGGACCGGGTCGTGGTGGATGAGTGCCACACGGTTTTGCAGTGCAGCAAGGGGTTCCGACCGATGATGATGCGGATAGGGGAGACATTGCAGGATTTCGGCGTACCCGTGATTTGTTTGACGGCAACGTTGAAGCCGAAGGACGAGATGGCGTTGTTCAGGGTTATGCGGTTCGTGCCGGAGAGGGTAAGGATGTTTCGCGAAGCGACAGGGCGGAAGAATATCGCGTACAGGGTAGAGGTGATTGACGACACGAGAGAGGACATAGCAGCATACCGATCCGGCCGGATTCAAAGGAGGCAGGCGAATTCAGGCCGGAAGAGGATCAGGGCGAATTTAGATGGTGTTATCAAGAGGAGCAGGGCGAATTCAAATGGTATTGTTATGATCAGCAGAGAGAGCGAGGCAGAGTTTAGTGTTCAAGAGACAGAACAGGAACAGGAACAGGAGGAGGAGAGCGAGGAAGATGATCAGGTGATGATTGAACGGATATGCAAGTTGGTGAAAGAATGGACGGCAGAGCATACCGAGGGCAAGGTGATCGTATACGGGGGGACAATCAAGCGAGTGCAGATGATTGCAGACGCATTAGGATGTGTAGGGTATTGGCGAGGGGCGGGGACGCAGCCGAGAAGGCAAGGCGGGTGGCAGAGTGGATGAGTAGCCGGGGAGGCGAAAGCGGATGGATGGCAGCGACAAACGCATTAGGGTTGGGGGTCGACGACCCGAACGTGCGGTTGGTGGTGCATGCAGGATGCCGCGGCAGATGGTTGATTTTGTGCAAGAGAGCGGACGAGGGGGCCGGGATGGGCAGAAGAGCGAGTCGGTGGTTTGCATCAGGCAGTCGTGGTTGGAACAACAGAGGGAGAAGAGGGACAAGCAAGAGGGTTACGGGTGGCAGCAGCGGCAGGAGTGGGATTGGGATAAGGATGTGATTGAGTTTGTAGACGGGAACCGATGTCGACGAGAAGTGTTGGATCGAGAGATGGACGGCAATATCGACCGGTTCGGATGCGAAGAGGATGAGGAGATGTGCGATGTGTGTTGGGAACAGCAGCGAGCAAGAGATGTAGACGATGCAGGGGTTGAATTGCGGTTTGCAGCAGAAGAGAGGGCAGACGATATGGTAGAGCAGGAAGAGGAAGGAGGAGGAGGAGGAGGAGGGAGAGAAGAAGAAGGAGGAGGAGGGAGAGAAGAAGAAGAAGGAGGAGGACAAGAAGAAGAAGAGCAGGATTATCAGCGCAGTCGTCAGTTCATACGGCAGGCAGAGACAGAAAGGAAAGTGCAGGTGATGGAAGAGGCCCGAGAGGTGGCCGAGTTGGAGGATATATTGGCAGAGTGGGCAGGGCATTGCGCCGCATGCAAGGTGTTGGGAGTAGAGGAGGACGAGCACGAGATGGAGGCATGCCCGTATCGAGAGGAGGAGGTGTGGAGGAAGATAGAGCAAGGCGCAAGGCAAGTGGAGGAAGAGATGATGGGAAAGAAGCGGTTTGCGGCGTTTTCGGCATGTTTCGGTTGCGGGATACCGCAGGCGTTTTGTGACAGATGGGTGGCAGCAAGCGACGACGGGCGATTATTCCGCCGAGCAGAAGGGAGAGCGTGTCAGTACGGTGGAGGATTGATTTTTAGGATCATGGTAGGGCAGAGTGCACGGGAGGAGGCATGGTGGAGGAGGGAGATTACGACGATGATGGGGGATATAGAGGAGGGAACAGAGTGGGATTATATCATGTACGGCAGGTTGTTTGCATGGTTAGGGGAGTTGGTCGAGTGGGGAGGACAAGCAGGAGGAGGGATAGAGGCGAGTCGGTTGTGTCAAGCGGTTACAAGGATAGAGAAGAGGTGGGCGGCGAGGATGAGATTATAGCGGTAGGATGAGTATTTGTAAAGATGAGTGTCATGGTTAGGGGAGGGATGAGTGTCATGGTTAGGGGAGGGATGTGTTTCATGGTTAGGGGAGGGATGTGTATCATGGTTAGGGGAGGGATGTGTATCATGGTTAGGGGAGGGATGTGTATCAGGGTTAGGGGGAAAGATATACATAAGGGTTAAAGAGAAGGTAAGCAGTTTATATTTATTAGTAATAGTAGTATTTATATATAGGAAATAAATAGGTTATGTATTTAAGATTTTATATATATAATAATAAAGATGAAATAATTATAGTTAAATATAAATATAAAAGGATTTAAAAGGATAAATAAAGCAGGATTTATATAAGATTATAAATAAATATAATTATATAGTTATTAAAAAGGAAAAAAGGTATATTATAGTATATTTCCATACAGTTATAAAGATATAAAAAGGATATAAATAAAAATAAAAGATATTAAAGTAGTAATAAAGTATTATAATTGTTAAAAAGATATTAAAGTAGTAATAAAGTATTGTAATTGTTAAAAGATAGAAGAAAAAGAAAAAGAAAAAAAGAGAAAATAGAGAGGAGGCAGTATAAAAAGCCGCAAAAGAAGTTATTTTAAAATATATAGTATGTCACGGGCTGAGTCCGGCGGTACGGGTGGACAGGGAACGCTTCGGGCGTAATAGGTTCTATTGCTACGGATAGGCACTGCAGGCAGGTCAGGCTCTATTAACAAGACGTAGCTCAAGGAGCTACGTTCAGGATCTGACTGGCGGTCTAACTAAGGTTACGGCGATAACGCTATCGCCACGTGATCTGATCCACTTGTGGCTCTAGGGTAGGTTGGTCTGACTTCGAGCTGTGACACTTTAAGTATAATAAGTTCTATTACTATAAATAGGCATTATAGGTAAATTAGGCTTTATTAATAAAATATAGCTTAAGGAGCTATATTTAAGATTTAATTAGTAATTTAATTAAGATTATAATAATAATAACGTACATGATAAGCGGGTGCAACAGACAAGCGAGTGCAACAAAAATCCCGCAATTTACATCTTCTCAACTTAATCAATTAATTTTCAACCACCAAATATGCCAGACCCAAATATTGAGGCTAGGATTCTTCTTGCACTTCGTGCCCTTCAAAATGACCCAAAATTAAGTCTCCGACGCGCCGCAGGCATCTACCAGGTCCGTTATTGGACTTTATATCGCCGACAGAAGGGTATCCTTTCTACGCGTGATTCTATCCCAAAATCACGCAAACTATCTGATCTAGAAGAACAGATCATAGTTCAGTTCATTCTCGATCTGGATTCGCGAGGGTTTCCCCGCGACTGCGTTGTGTTGAGGAGATGGCTAACCGATTGCTCGCCGACCGCGAGACGCCGCCTGTCGGCAAGCGCTGGGCCTCTAACTTCGTCAAGCGACACAAAGACCTCAAGACGCATTTCCCCGTAAATATGACTACCAGAGAGCCAAATGTGAAGATCCGACCATTATTCGCAACTGGTTTAGGCTCGTAGCAAATGTAATTGCGAAGTATGGCATCCGACCTGATGAAATCTACAACTTTGACGAGACTGGCTTTATGATGGGCGTTATTGCGAGCGGAATGGTCGTCACAGGTGCTGAAAGGCGTGGAAGACCAAAATCAGTGCAGCCTGGAAACCGGGAATGGATTACAGTCATTCAGGCGATCAATGCCGAGGGCCAAGCGATCCCGCCGTTCATCATAGGTGCGGGCCAATATCACCTCGCCCACTGGTACCGAGAAAGCAACCTCCCGGGCGATTGGGCTATTGCGACGAGTCCTAATGGCTGGACAGATAACGAGATAGTCCTCGAGTGGCTAAAGCACTTCGACCGGTGTACTACCAAGCAATCAAAGAATCGCTATCGTCTCCTGATCCTCGACGGACACCAAAGTCACCACTCGGTCGACTTTGAGAGATATTGCAAGGCAAATAAAATCATCACGCTTTGTATACCGCCTCATTCGTCTCATCTGCTGCAGCCTCTTGATGTCGGGTGCTTTGGCCTGCTTAAGAAGGCTTACGGGCGAGAAATCGAGCATTTGATCAGATGCTCCGTAACCCACATTTCCAAAACCGAGTTCTTGCCGGCTTTTTACACCGCCTACCAGGCCACAATGACAGAGAAAAATATTAAAGCAGCCTTTAGAGGAGCCGGACTTGCTCCTCTCGACCCAGAAAGTGTAATCTCGAAGCTCGATGTGCAGCTGCGGACTCCAACGCCTGTGGAGGAGGTAGTTAGCCCCTCGACCCCTTGGGTCTCAAAGACCCCAAAGACTATCCTTGAAGCCGACTCTCAGCTTGAATATCTTGAAAAGAGAATCAAAAGGCATAAAAGTAGCTCTCCAGAGTCAATTCTAGAAGCATTGAGGTCTTCTTCCAAGGGAACAAAGATAGTTATGCATAAGGTTGCCTTATTAGAGGCCAGGGTCCAAGATCTTGAACAGGCAAATAAGATACTAAGCCGGCGGCGGAGGGCAAAAAGAACCCGGCTACAGAAAGGAGGGGTGATGACAGTAGAGGAAGGAAGGCAAGTAATTGATCAAACGGATGTTGATGCGCAGGCGGTGGCTGGACCATCGAGAAGTGGTGGTCAAGGAGGGCCTCCGCGAATGAAGGAAAGGCGCTGTGGAGCGTGCGGCAAGACAGGACATAATGCAAGGACCTGTCAGATACTTGTCGCTATGTCTATGGAAGAATATAGCGATTAATTTTACTTAATTAATAGTCTGTTGTGTTTTTATTGCTATTTCTATCTGAGATGTTGTGATGTTGTGTTGCACTCGCTTGTCTGTTGCACCCGCTTATCATGTACGTTACTCTGGGTCGAAAAGTGTAGTTGGTGTAGTTGATCGGAACCTTGTATAAAGTCTAATAACGGACCTGGTAGATGCCTGCGGCGCGTCGGAGACTTAATTTTGGGTCATTTTGAAGGGCACGAAGTGCAAGAAGAATCCTAGCCTCAATATTTGGGTCTGACATATTTGGTAGTTGAAAATTAATTGATTAAGTTGAGAAGATGTAAATTGCGGGATTTTTGTTGCACTCGCTTGTCTGTTGCACCCGCTTATCATGTACGTTACCCCTATACTAGCTCGACAGCGACATGAAGTCGTCCGGACTGTCACCCTGCTTCGAATCAAGATTTTGAGGTGGAGGTATGGTCAAAGATCCTTCTAAATCCTCAGCTAATTGTTCAACAGTAGGAATCGTTGCTGTCCTCGAGCAGTGTTCAAGAGCCAATGCAAGTCTCATGTAGCAACAAGGGTCATGCATCAAAACATCCTGCCAACTAGTGATTCTCACATTCTCTGGTAAATATCGAGTGATGAGTTGGAAATTCGTGCTGATAAACTGTATAGTTCCGCCGAAATGGTCCAGGCCGTTGTAGCGAGCTTGGTATTCTTTCACAGCTCTAGTGAGTATGCAGAGACGATGGTATTGATCCGTCAACTCGACTTCGGGACAGGATCGACGGGTGATTTTCAAGTCTAGTACTTGCATCAAATACGGCAGTGCTGCAAATGCAGCGCTGATTGAGTCAGCGAAGCGTTATCCATCGTTTTAGCAAAAGTTACTCACATGCCAATGTAGAGGTAAGGCACAAGACCCAGCTGCATAAACTCGATGATGCAATTCGAGATGTCTAGAATGGCACTCTGAATTCCGTGGGCTGCTCCAGACAGATCCGAATAAGCAGACAAGGTCTCATCTCCAGTAGCTGAAATAGTAGCTGAAATACTTATACGTAAAAGGAGTTCCTGATGGCCAGCGCACAGCCTTGCAGCACTTCGGGCTAGATATTAGTCACTCGAAGAACATGAAAGTAGCGTAAGTGAAACGATTATACCTGTAGCTTATCCTTATCACCCTCGTGAATGCCGCCAGTGGCGGGTGCTGGAAGCTCGTGAGAGTATTTTGGCTATCATCTAATCCTGGAATATCGAGCATAGCTACGTCATGCCACTGTTTGAGTGAATTACCACTCTCTTCGAGTATCACCATAGCCTCTTTGAGTTGTTGTAGCGGCTTGGTCTTAAGCTGTTGGGGACACGATTCCAGTAGGAGAATATCCGTCGCAACCATGCAAAGCTTGAGTGCATGCATAAGGCGAACCGTAAAATGTTGTTTAATTTCCGTCATTTGTGCTTTCGACCAAGGCACATCGTCCTCGAACCAAGTATGACTCGGTAACGGGTACTGTTTGGGTATTAGAAGATCCCGCCTCTGTCCTAGAGCTATTATTCTATCAAGGAGAATGCAGCACCACCATAGTCTGATCAGGGTGATCGAGTCTGCCTTACGAGACGCAATAGTGGAAACTAACGGAGAACAACATATTGTTTCCACATTCGCTTGCTGGGCATGTCGAATTGCAGTCCTGAGCCAGATCGTGTTGGATCTTATACTAGGGCTGTCGATTTTGGCGACTTTAATTCTGGGCGAATATGTTTGGAAAGAAAGAAGAAGAGCACTCTGCCCCAGTATTACCGGTGAGGATTCTGATCCAATATCGAATAATATCTATTAAGGATTCGAAACCATTAGCTGTCCGTGCTTGTGGTTGCAGAAAGAGAAGAGTGGAGGAAGAATTTCACCTTGGCTTTCTTGTAAAATCCAGTTCGTGCATTCCGCACGTTGCCATAGCCTAGAGATGCAGCAGAGGCCGGGGAAAGGAACTGATGTAAGAAAAAGAAATGTCAGATGTCAAGGCATTGCAGTCAGCCAAGCGAAAGATGCATACTTACACCACTGGAAGCAAAGAGAGCGCACCATAAGAGTAGAAGTGGAGTTTGGCTCTTACAGACGCCCCCTTCTTGCCTGGGTTGAAAATAGCTACACCAGAACGACTGATCATCAAGAATAGGGAGCAGGGGATGGACATAGAATAGGTAACGCCTGATGAGTTCATCTAGCAGGAGTTTACTTGGGAGATGAAAGCAGCGCTGCGTTTGCAGATAATGCAAGTCCTCCGACGAAAGAGTTTCCATATTTCCGAGTTTAATAAACCCATATTCGCGAAAGTCTTGATAGCACATATGTGATTCTGTAATAGGTCTTGGTATTTCGGTATCTTTGGTCATAGACTCGCGAGAGGCGCTATGAATGTTACTGTAGATGTATGCTATTGGTGAATGAGCTTCAAACCACATGAAACTGGGAGCTTGTAATACACACTATTGGATGAATCCATGTTTATGCCTTCAAAACTTCCAGAGTCCGGTGTTGTATTGGGATTGTTCGGCTGTTGTTGAGCTGTCTCGAGTGGCTGCGTGGCTTCAACCGCAGCGTATGTTCCTTGGTTGTCTTCAAGAGGCAGAACCGTTCTGTCTAGACAGGGAATTTGGCTACAGATTCTGAAATTAGAACTGAAATATATAAGGAACATTGAGAGCACTTACCGTCTTGACTTCCGTTCAGCAACAAGGCATTCTTTCCCATCCAAGCAACAGTTGGTACATGGAACTCCACGATGCGATGCATCACATCTTACTTTCCTTGTCCTACACGGCAGACACGCTCTTGTTGAGCGTGTTGTAACTGGTTGGTACTGAATGCTTTCTGTCATTTTCTGTGTTGGTTGGTTGGTTGGTTGTATTCCTACTCGGTTTTAGCCGCTTTTAACAGCAGCCATGCCCGGCTAGTGGGGTTTGGCCGACAGCCGAGACGCGCCCCGAATATTCATCCGTGCCGCCCCACTTCGCCAAACATCAAACGATACAACCGTGTTGTACGTACGTGTACTGCGTACGTACGGCACGACCCACAATGTTCCCAACGAGGTCATTTGTGGGCCATATCTTACAAGTACGGAGCTGTACAAAATCTCTGCCATTCTCTCCTCAATGAGGGTAGCGTCAAAAGATGCCGCCTATTAAAGCTGACGCGGCCTTCGTTTAGCGACAGTTTATCGACCTTGGCCGGTCTAACTGCAAGAAAAGCAAGCGATACAGGTGCCGTCACTGCCAGAAGGAGTTTGCAGCGACCTCTGTTGGGAGGCCGAAAGAGCACCTCGCTACGTGTGACAAATGGCAAGCTAAGCAGCGACAAGAGCGTCAAGCTCGAGATAACGCCAGCTATCTTCCCTCATATTCTGAAGCTGTACAAGAGAAAATAACGGAGGTCGGAGTTCAGCATATCTCTCAGGACCAGAGTGGCGCATCAATCACTATCAATCACTATGAAGGGGATAATGAAATGAAATGGCTGCTGATTAAGCAGGACCACAATGATAATGATCATTGAAGGGCAAGGAATGAAATGATAGTGATTGAAATGATTCAATGAACGAAACATCCCGGCCATACCTAGTGAGCGCGATTAAGTCTAGGCTCATTCTTCTGCCACCACATCCTTGAGCAATCCGTCATAATCGTCCAGCAAACCCGCCTTTAACCAGGACCTCACGGTTTGCGTTACGGCAACTGTTTCCGCCTGCAGCCGGCAGCGTTTGGCCGACACCATGTTCCCACAGGAAGAGAATACCCTCTCGCACTCCGCCGCCATTAGAGGCACAGAGAGGATGTCTATAGCCATCCGTGTAAGACGTGGGTATTCAAACCTCTTGTTAAACCAATATAAAAATGGGCCAGAGTCTTTCTCAACAGGACCGGTGAGCTGTAGCCACCGGTCGAGCTCGTCACCCTCATTTCCCTCCAACCGCGCCGTGGTCGTTGACTTGAAACTGTCCAGGTACGAAGAGAACGAATCTTCTACTTCCTTGGCCCTCTTGATTGGACGTAGCTGGTCATAGTTGCCTCGTTCAAATTGGACCGGCAATTGCTTGTACTCCTGCCAGAGGCCGTCAATGAGTTGCTGAGCTTTTCCGATCCAACCCGGCCTCTCTCGATAAGCCCTATGAAGGAAGTCCCACCGAATCGCCGGGTGGAGGACAGTTGCGGCATAGTAATTCATATGTCAACTCAATCAATCAATCACCCCAATCAAATCAATCAAATCGTCAAATTCTTCCTTTCAATCAAATCAAATCACACATTTCTAAAGTTGAAATAATTGACATATTACATATGTATCATGTGATCGTCTAATCTCGAGGGAAAATCCACATCTTCTCGAGCCACTACCCTATACTAGATAGTTGCAGATAGGAGTCTACTCTCAAATAGCGGGGTGATTAGCGGCAAAGCTAAGTGTCTGCTATCGTGATCTAACGCATGACCCCAGCGCGCGTATGCAATGTGGAACGCGTTTTCCAACCATGTCGCGCCATCAAAATAATCCCTTCTACACGTGGTTGTCGAACTCGCCACTCTCCCCGTCGCCAGCTGGCTTTCCGCCAACAAGATTGACACCTTGTCCTACACCTCCTTCTTCCGTCTTCTCACGATTGTCTCAGCCTAAAACGGTCGCCAAGCAGTTGGAAGAAGCAGCCGTTGGAGCTTTACCTCCCAACCCGACCATTGAGAATCTGCCCAGGATTACCTGGAAGAACCGTCGCTTCGTCCAGGAGGATTTGTTAGCTCGAAAAGGTGCAAAGGGCAGGAAGAGCTGGATTAGGTCGCACGGGACCTTCCTAAGGAATGGAATATCTGTTGGAGCATTTTGAGGACTGGAAGGTCTTCTATAGTGAGGTTACGGAGGAGACGACGGGAGAAACTCAAGTGGATGCTGCGGAGCGGATTGTAACGGCGTCAGCAAATTTCCGAGAGTCCAACGGTCGGCCAAGCCGCGTTCGCCGTCTCCCTGCCCGCTTTGAGGAGGATGAGGTTTACGCGCTACCATAGCGGAGTCAACCTCCGAGATTCGTAGAATCTGCCTTACCGTCGCATTCTCGGGCTGATTATTCTACGGCGGAGAAGCGATCAGCGTCCGAAACGTCGCAAAGAGCACATTACCAGCGGACCATCGAGCCTACATTCGGGCATCAATCAACAACGGGTGGAAGAAGCTGAATGAGTATTATGACAAGCTCGGAGAATCTCCCTTGTTTGCGGCAGCAATCATTCTTCACCCGAGGTTCGGGATCAGCTGGTTAGAGGCGACTTGGGTGTCTGAGAAGCAACTCGCTTGGGTTCGTGATGCCAAGGCTGGAATCAAGGATTACTTCACCCGTTGGTACGACGCGAACCAGGGACTGTGCGAGGAAACAACGAAGTACGACGCAGCGCCAAGGACGATGGGTCAAGAGGATGATCAGTACACTCAGTGGATTAATAGCAAGACAAAGAAAGCGTTTGCGACGGGTGGCAGTGTCGGCGAGCTCGAAAGGTACCTCCGTCTCGAGCCACAGGATACGCAGGATGCTATCCAATGGTGGAGAGACCACAGGGCTTCGTTTCCTTCACTGAGCAGCTTTGCCCTGGATGTCTTTGCTATTCCAGCGATGGCGAGCGATTGTGAGAGACAATTCAGCCTAGCGAAGCTGACGTTGACTTCTCAGAGGCTCTCGATGGGCGCAGATACATTGGAACATGTTCAATGCCTCAAGAACTGGGTCAGGCAGGGCGGAGTAAGGTTAGGTAGTTGGGTGGGTAGCTGAGTGTTGGTGTACACGAGGGACTTCGGGTAGGGGTCTCCACTCACGGAATTGAAAAGGGTATCAATCAAATCAAACAAATCAACTTTGAGGCTCGAGGGCTGTCAATCAAATCAACTTTGGCCCCGAAGTTGATTTGATTGACATATGATGAGCGCTGGGATATCTACAATCGTATTACAGATGCTAGACGAGAAGTGTGTCAAGGACAAAGCAGCATTAACGCACTTGCTGATCAGCTGTTTAGAGAAGGATTTTGGAGTCAGTTCCAAACCGGTCCAGACGGTCGAGTCAAAGCTGTTCTATTTGCCGGTCTGAGCAGCCGGTTTGAACAGCTGGAAGACTTTCCTTCCAGTTTGACCAAATGTATCACCTTTGGTCTGTTGGATGTGACAAACTACAAATACACTTCATGCCAGCACCAATCTCTCTACCCGAAAATCTCTTAATTAAATCTTAAAGAAAACTCTCCAGTTGTCGCATACCATGCAGCAACGTACTGCTTATTAGCATCTATGGCTTCTCAGGCTTCTGAGATATCAGCCTCAGGGACTAACAACGCTTCTATAGGCTCGTTTGCATCGAAACTTTCATGGAATTTCAATGCCTTTTTCTACATAGATTATCCCGAAGAAACATCTCCAAGCTGAGCTTGGCCCGAAGCGCAGAAAGACCAAGGGACACCGTGCTTACGTTTGTCTTCACTGTCAGAATCCTCCATGGTCAAATCGAGTGCCTGGCAACGCTATACACCATGCAGAAACGGCTCACCGAGCCCTTATAAGAGCAAGCGAGGCTGCTAATGATACTCCTAGTACATTTGCCTCGGGTGTTTTGTCTGGCGCTATCGATTCGTATATCGTCTCTCGTCCTTCGCAGGCTGCTCTCCGCAACTGTTTTAATAAGCAAGCCTATATTGAGGCAGTTGTGGGGCTTCTAGCGAGGCGCAGGCTGCCCTTTTCGGCAGTTGAGCACTCCGAACTGCGAGATCTGGCTCTGGCATGTAATCCAGCCATCGGGGACCTTCTCATCAACGATCGAAAGCAGGCTATGGGCTATATCAACTCGAACTACTCGTTATACAGCTCACAACTTGCCGAGAGGATTCAAACACAGTCGAAGATACACATATCTTCTGATCTCTGGACATCGCCACATCGCCATGGCGTACTCGCTGTATGCGTTCAGTGGGTCGATGAGGACTTCAAGCTTCAGAAAGCATTACTAGGACTGCCAGAGTGCAAATACGGCCATTCTGGTGCTACGCAGGCTGAGTTGGTTGCCGGTACGCTACGGAAGTTCAACATTACTGCTCAAAGCCTCGGCTACTATATAGGCGATAATGCTGCATCAAACGAAACCTGTTTAGAGGAGCTATCAAAGATTTTGGAGGCGGAATCAGGTGTAAGTTACTCTTAGCCGCTAATAGAGCTGTAGCCTATACTGAGTTATAGTATAGGCTGAGTACCCTCACAAACGCCGCAGAATCCGCTGCATCGGCCATATTATCAATCTCGCCTTACAAGCATTCCTTCTCGCTCGCTCAAAAGAGGCTCTTAGAGCGGCTCTAGAAGCTACTGCCGATGAGCCCGGTTCAACTATGCTTGAGGAGTTCTCGCAGCAATTACATGAGCTGGATCCGGCGGAGATTGTGGCACATTCGGACACCACGACGCATCAAGAACAACGGCAGGAGGAGCGGCAGGAGCAGCCCACGAGAAAACTTACACACGCGAGAGGCAAGCGAGCCACAACTACGCATCAGCAAGCCAGCAACGTCGATGAGCGCTTCGCTGGCTGGCAAGGCATTCCAGCGCTAGCAAAGCTTCATGCTCTTGCAGTCTATATACGGAGCTCGGCTCTACACAACGATCAGTGGTACGATGCTGTAGGTAAGCAACTAGGCATCGATAATATCACGAGGTGGTCCTCATGGCATAGAGTGATCACTGTTGCGTTAAAGAAGAAGCCACAGATCATCCAGTTTACCGCTGAACATGATAATGATCTCGAAGGCAATACTCTTAGCAGTAGGGATTGGGAAATGCTAGAAAGAACGCTAGAGTTCCTTCAACCTTTCTATGAGGCCACGTTGGAAGCTGAAGGCGCTATGGCATCAATCTCACAGTCACTTGAGCTGCTGGACCTTCTCCTAGGACACTGCGAAAAGTGGAAGGTATATGGCTAAGTTTTACATCTTCCTGCTCTATCTATAGCGTATACGGCATGCTAATCAGCTAACTAGGCCCACTACTCGCAGCCGAGCAATCGCGATGATCGTATAATTCACTCTATCAATATGTGCTGGTTCATACTCGATAAGTATTACACTATGACCGAGGATGTCCCCGTATATGCCGCGGCCCTCCTTCTCGATCCTTCTAAACGCAAGAGCTATATTGAAGAATGTTGGCCCGAGGAATGCCACGAGTGCGCGTTTGCCGCCGCCCGTTGTCTCTGGAAAGAAGAATACAATCACGATGTCGAGATACATCTCTCAGAGCAGTCTTTGGCTGTGCCTGCATTATTAAAGCGAAAGAAGGATACGATGCTCTCAAAGATGCGCTTAGAGGTGCGAAATAAGACGATGGCGAGAGCACGGGGCAAGGATGATTTCGATAGCTTTATCTCAGAGGCTCCTATCGCACTTGCAGAGGATACTACGCCCCTTCAATGGTGGTGTAGTGAGGACGTTCGTACAGCGTATCCACGGCTTAGCCGCATGGCTATCGATATCTTGTCTGTACCAGCAGAATCAGCAGAGCCAGAGCGGACCTTTTCAGGGGCTAGGCGCACAGCTAGGTGGGATAGGTTACGATTGTTGATTGAGAACATTGAGAAGATTGAGTGTATCGGCAACTGGCTGCGAGAGGGACATATTAGACCGTCAGCTGAGGGTGGGATAGGCCTCCCGTGTGATCCAGAGGCTATAGAGGGTGATATCTAATAGCGAACAGGCCAAACGGGAGCGTTTGAGAAGTTTTCGGGCTATATAACTACACCAATAGATTCCTCTCACTTCACTGCAGTAATTAGCTTGGCATCACGTGAACCCTTATATGAATATGCATGAATATGTTATATGAATATGTGTTTTGGTAGATAAGTTGAATATAATATGAATATAAGAAAATCGGTGTGAATATTCATATAGCCATGTATGGTGTTATAGGTACCCTACAATCCTACCAACATAAACCTAGTACGGACTAGTTTATCCCTTGGGAAACCCAACCGTCACAGAGGATCGTTATGAGACTATTGCTCTTGCTGGGGGTGCGATGATGGTGGACGGTAGTGTTCGGCCGTGGAAAGCAAATGTTGTGGCTGCGATACGAAAGGTTTCTGAGGCTGTGCGATGCGATGCTGAACGGGTTGGTGGTTCTGAACCATGGCTAGCTGAGCTTCCGCTGTTAGGTATGCTGGCTTTGTAGTCGGTTGGTGAGTATAGAAGCCATCCTGGACCATGGGGCTCGGAACTGAAGTAGCAGAGAAGGTGCTATGACTGCTCTGGATCCACGTTGGAATTCCTGAGGCGGAATAAAGCATCTCCATAGTAGGTTGTTCCACTTGTTGTGATAAGTGGTAGTGAGCACGCAAGGAGCTTGTTATTGTAGCAGCGCCAGGGTTCTCTTGCTCGGTTACATAGTATGCCTGGCGCCATATGGCGGCGGCTCGATGAACAATTTTATCGTGAGCCTGTTGACCGGGCACTGTATGTCCGTGATACTCGTAAGGGACAGTGGTGGGAATTCCATGTCTGTGAGCATAATGGGGTGGCGTATGATGACCATGAACCGGAGACTCGAAGTCGGCGTATGAGGATGCATGAGGGAGCGAGCTGTTGTGGACTAATTGGCCCATGGAAACCACGTCGTGAGGCGACGAGGTCATGGAGGAGTGCTGGGGAGTTGAGGGGGACTTGGCCATGGTGGCTTTTCTGCAAAAGCTGAGTTCCACGTTAGCAAGTGGTTCATTTAATGGAACCGACACAACCCACCTTTTGGGGCAACCATCGTGGGCACATTTGTATGGACGCTTGCCAGCGTGTATACGTCGGTGCCGTGCAAGACTCGAAGACTGCGTTAGTTAGTTAGTTAGTTTCTTACCAGTCACTCGACGAATTGCACTTACATCAGAGAACCGTTTGTCACAATCAATGTGTTGACATGAATGGGGTTTCTCCCCTGTATGTGTCCGAATGTGAACAGTCAGCGCGCTTCGCTGAATGAACCTCTTCCCGCATCCAGGAATAGAGCAAGCGTAAGGCCGTTCATTAGTATGTGTGCGATAATGTCTTTGCAAGTCAGATTTTCGATTAAAACTCTGTCAGAGGTCAGCAAGAAAGGTCGGCACGCGGACCCTTGAGCAACAAACCTTTGTGCACGACTGCCAGTCACACTGGAAAGGACGGGTAGTGGGTTCGTTCACGACCAATTCCGTGAGTGCCATGATTATTCTTGCCAAATATTAGTGTTCCTTTGAGGCGTGCGTGCAAAACAGTGCAAAGTGCGAGTAGTATGTAGAAATTAGGCAAATCGCTGTCAAGCTACAGCATAATTCTTTTCAGACATTCGCTTATTGACCGTTGCAGGGCTCAAGATTAGTTAGACGTTAAAGGCACCAGGTTTAGAAAGAATAAATAAAAATCATGAGATTGATGCAATGACAAGTAGTGAACTTTGGGTAAGGAAATGTTGAAGATTAATCGAGACAAAAGACAAGTAGTAGCAGTGTTCATTACGCCCGGGAGAACGGATCTCAGAGGGCCTGTGTCTATGCTAAACTGTTTACACTTCCCCGCTATGCATCCTGGCCACCCAACAGAGCCCCACTCTCAATGAATAAGATTAGCGATCTACAGAACACATGGCAGCAAGGCCTCAGCAGCGAGGGGCAGCCCGAGGTTAAGACGACTGCGGAATCGAACCGGCTTGGCAAAGTGGTAATTGAGCTAGACATACTTAGATGGTTCATGCAGAGTCATATAACGTATATGATAAGCGAGTGAGCCACTATTGTTAGATTTTACCAACTAGGGTCGTGTATCCACTTTACGCGCGCCACCCCTTTTCGCGCACCAACCGAGATAACTTCAAAGTAATGTAACTATTTGATAAGCGAGTGTCGCGTAAATCCCTCACCTTGCATCATCACTATCAGATGAACTACTTTTCAACCCAAAAACATGCCAGAGGCTAATCAAGAGGGTAAAATCCTTCTTGCGCTTCAGGCCCTTCAAAATGACCCAAAACTAAGTGCCCAACGCGCTGCAAAGATATATGAAGTCAATCCCCGTACATTACAACGGCGCCGACGTGGCATTCGATCACGACGCGATATTATACCAAATTCGCGGAAGCTGTCTGATTTAGAAGAGGTCTTGAGTCGATAAGTGTCAGATATTCAGGTGAATTATTGTTGTTGCTGCTGCTACTTGAGGTGTAAAGCAAGCTCTATATGTCTTTTCTGTGCTATGTGGAATCAACTAGAAGCTGCTTGCTAAGCCTGTGGCAATAGGTGGCAACTGTCATCTTTGATGACAATAGCCTTTCAAGCTACTTCCATGAGCTTCCTTTTGACACTATTCAACAATACGTATTATTGAAGAAATGGCCAATCGACTCCTTACTGATCACGATGCATCACCAGTCAGTGATCGGAATCAGGGATGGACATCTTACGAACGGGAATCGAATCGATAGATTCATTCGATGCCAAGTCTTACGAATATCGAATCGAATTTCTTGGCGTTCGATTCGATGCGAATCGAATGTGGTGTTTCTCATTCGACATACGAATCGAACACGGCACATTTTATTCGCTATCGAATCGAACGGGCCCAAGCGTTCGATCGAAAATCGATCGATTCGGTCGAACGAGTGACGCGGCTCGTTTTAGCGTCACTTCTTGAACCCGTCAACCGGCCCCTGGCGGTACCTGACGCGACCGAGCGTGATTTGTCGTCTTGAAGGCCCAGGGTCCGTGTAGGTGCTAAGATGTGTTAGTGTATACCGGTACATCTAAACCCCCGAGATTTACAGGTCAGAATAGGTATCGTGCAACTGCAGTAATCATGCTTGGCCGCAACCCACAAACGACTACTTTCTAAAATATCAAAAGTAATTTATTGAATGGGACCATTTCCCAATTTCCACGAGGACTATGTCAAGCGTGGGCGAGGTTGAAAAGCGAATCCTCGTGGCCATGAAATGCTGTTTAGGGGTTACTTGACTTGCGTAGCTGTGGAAGAATACGTGAGTACCCTGGTATCTTTCTAGCACATTGGTATAGGGTAGGCCCGTCTTGCAATTACTCCCCCATGAACATCCATCTAAACACATGCTGGTTTTCTGTAGATTGGAAGTAATGCAAACAAAAACTGCTCCATTTAGACATCTCCCTCAAGAGCTTTCTATCGGCGTCAGTGTTCTCACGCTCAGAAGACCATTTCGACCTTGAAGTCTCACATGTCTGTTGCATCTTCAACCTGTATTGGTCGACTAACTGTCCAGACCCAACATAGTTATTCCCCGCTTTGGTCACAGGAACTTGCGGCCAAACCCAGCCAGCCCCTAGGTGGATGTACTAGCGACTTCATAATCCTCCCGCAGCTGCGACCACTTACAGCATTAAAACTACGCCCTCACCGCTACACCTCACGTGGCAACACGACGAGCTCCGGCCAGCTCAAACGAGCTCAAGAGCCCATTCAGAGGCGACGCCAGGATGGAACGAGACGGGCCAGCGCGGAAGGAAAGTTCCAGTTGTGTGCCTCGGTGGTCTGTGCACGACGACATGAGCCAATAGGGGCACTTTGAAACCAGATGACCAGGGACCATACCAGACTGAACTTGAGTGACAAGACCTTCGATTTCATTGGTTGCTAGCGCAGGTGTATATAGCACCTGGAGAACCGTCGAGCACCAGTGATTGAGCCAAGAGGCGTCTTCGCGTGGGTAGTCGGACATGGTGCGCGAGGTCATTATTCTCATTGCTGGCGGATGCCCCTTTCATTCGTACAAGACTTAGCCAATGTAACGGAGATGGCGACCTGGGATTTTTTTTTCGTTTTCGCGTCGACAACGCGCGTACATACGCGTTATGCTGGCCTCACTGAGTTTTGCTGTCATGGAAGCGGTATAAATAAGTTGGGCACCGGCGAAGCCTCGATGACTCCAACCCTCCTCTACAAGCTGGCTCGATTCGCGCGACCGACCTAACGTCACGATGCCCGAACCATTCTCTTCAAGCCGTCCCCCATCGATTGGGTCAGGCGCAATGGAGTGCGTCGAGTACTCGTCTTCGCCGCCTGTGTCTTCTCCAGGAATCTCGTTACCAGCGACACCATCACTCCGTTCTCGCGGAACGGCTGCCGACTTTATTCAGGTTGATTGGACACTTTGGGGCCGCCAAGAGTGGGCCAAATGGCCCGGATTCGAGCGCTATACTGGCGGTCAGGACACGAGGGCGTGGTGGCAGCAATATGGGTATCGTGTTGAGGACCATTCCACCTCGCGGCAGGGCAATAAGCTCAAGTGGATCTGTGCCGACTGCTTCGCATGCTCGAATCCGAGTATAGGGGTGCCGTTGGGCCGGTAACCGAAGTATTGCGCAGCGCTCGATCCCAGATGCATTTCTCCTTCGACGGTTGGACATCCAAGTCGTACACTTCGTTTCTTGGGATCAACGCTCAATTCATTGATAACCACTTTGTCCAACACCGAATCCTCCTTGGCCTTCGACCTCTCTCGGGCAGACACAATGGTGCTTCACTTGCTGATGAGGTCGCTGATACGCTCGCATTCTGGCAAATCAACGACCCGGACAAGATTGGCTACTTCACGCTGGACAATGCTGCCAACAATGACACCTGCATGGACAGTCTTGCCTTTGAACACGGCTTCTCACCTGAAGAGCGACGGATTCGCTGCGCTGCGCATATCTTCAACCTCTGCGTGCGGGCAATGCTATACGGTTCGAAGCGGGAGAACTTCGCGGCAATCATCGCTGCGGATGGTGACGATCAAGATGACGATGAGGAGCTTGTTGATCAAGCTATCGACGAGGCCCTGGATGTAGAGATGGAAGACGGCACGGACGAAGACTTTGAAGCGAACACTGCCGTTGGTATCCCAGAAGAGGACCTCCTATCATCCCACCCAGCTCCGGAGGAGATCAATGGAGCCACTTTCAGGGAGTACAGCCAGAACGGCGCCCCAGGAATGCTTCACAACACCGGGATTCAGCTGCGAGCGAGTCAACAGCTGTACGAGCAGTTTCTTCAGTCTCAACGCAAGGAATCTGGCCATGAATCAACACTACACTGGGTCTTCAACAATGCCACCAGATGGAACTCGGACATGCGGATGATGGAGAGGGCACTTCGTCTCCGCTCGGCTCTCAATACCTTCTTCAATGACGTTCAGAACCGTTGGGAAACTGAGGGCCTTGGTGACAAACCGAAACCGGCAGTTCTGCAATACCGCTTAAGCGCGTACGACCGGAAGGTTATCGAGGTACTTGTCAAGCTTCTGAAGCCTTTTGAAATCGCCACCAAGCAACTTCAGGGCGACGGTATTCCCGGCGCGAGGTTGACGTGTGGTAGTTTCGATGAATACTTCCCTGTCTTCGAGATCCTACTTGACCACCTCGAAGGTGCTATCGAAGGTACAATCTTTGAAGAAGTTGAGGATCCAGTGAGCAAGGAGAAGAAGGACGTCGAAGTCTCCATCTACGACGGGCTCGATAGCAGAACCCGTAGATTGCTCAAGGTCTTTATCAAGCTCGGATGGAAGAAGCTGCACAAGTATTATAACCGTCTGACTAGCGCTGCTTATGTCGGCGCTGTTGTCTTCAACCCGGCGAAGAAGTGGCGCCTTCTCGATCAACTGTGGTCTCGAGTGCCTTTTCGTAAGGCTAAGAGTTGGCGATTAGAGTACGAAGCCAAGCTCAGAGAGATCTGGGAGAGTTACAGGGAACGCGATGTTGACTGCGAAGTCTTCGCTACGTCTGACGAGGCCTCAATGGATTACATTGAGCGGAGACTTGCTAGGAGTGTAGCTGGGCCGCCATGCGCCCAGGGTTCGTCCTTGGCAGCGTCCAGTGGCCGCAAGAGCACCCGGAAGACGAAACACACGACAGCGGGAGCGACTGCCGATGACGAATATGCTCGGTACTGTGCTGAGGATGTTGTCAACAGTCACCACTACAGGAGTAGACCGATTGACTGGTGGAAAATCAACAGGAATCGGTACCCGCGGCTGTCTCTGATGGCGATTGATATGCTCACCATCCCATCGTCGTCTGCGGAGAGCGAGAGGACGTTTAGCAGTGCAGGGCGTATGACGGCACCATTGAGAAGCCGGCTGAGGAGGAGATAGTAGCGATGGCTCAGTGCATTCGATCGTGGAGTAAAGCTGGAATCTACACGCCTTCACTGCCGCTGGTTAGCCTCAGTGATGATCAATGGGTTGACGCACTTGCGTCGCTGAAGGGGACGAGTGACATTTAATCTGCCTATTACCTGTCTTGCACAATTGAAAATGTTCTGCGACGCCTCATCTACAGCTGTGATGTTCTCTAAAACCCCTCTGCATCTCTTACCCTTCGTAAGATGTCCCTGCCTGCTTCTATAGGCTTACAGTTCACAAGACATTTTAGGAGTGAGAACAAACACAAGGAATGTTCAACAACTCGCGCATACAAAGAGGTTTTCTCGGTCACGTTAGGGTCTCAAGCAATGACTCTAACACGATCCGAAACCCAAAATACTTTGAACACGCTGCAAAAGTCCACGATCCACACACCCCGGAAAGCTACACTGCGGACAGCTTGGAAGAGCAGCTAGCGGATGCTCAAACATAGGTTTGGCTTTAACAGCTACCCTGGAGACTAGGTGTATCAGACCCAAGTCTTTCACGCATTGAGCCTGCGGACTTCAGTTGACGGGGCTTTAGTATGCTTTGATTAATCAGGTGACACAGAGCTGATGGCGAACAATTCTCTAGGTAATAGCGAACCATCGCCCCTTGTCGAAGTTCCTTCCATACCCCGATCATAGGCAACGGCAATGGTTGGTATTGGCCCCAAAACCTGTCACGTTCGCATGGAGGACAGCATACAGTCCCGGTCGAATTTAGAGGCTGCTTGCCTAATTCAACAAAGTCAAGATAAACTTTGGCGCACGGGCTTACGACGTTGCACGGAGCGCTGCAAGAACCATGATAGCTGATCCTATCTCTTTGTAATGCCTGTCAAGATCGCATACTGTCATCAACACTGGCCAATTATGGCTCCCAAGTGGTAGAAATCATCTGATTACTTGCGGACGCATCCAGAACAAGCCTTTCAAAAGAAAGGCCAGATCGAGCGCAAGATCTGGCTCTTCGTGACGTCAATATGGATAATCAGCCGACAACGAAAGTCAACATCTCGCTTTGACTGAGGTCTATTCTGGACGTGGAGATTACGGCAAGTACTTGGACATATTCCCGGCATTTCCGGTCATACACACTGTAAAAGCCACAATAGCCACTAACTAGTATGGTTCGTGTGCGAAGGCTTATCTGACCTTTATTGGATTAGGCAAGCGGCGTCTAATATCAACCAGGACTGTAACCTACCGTTCGAACGGAGATACTAATCGTATGGTAATAACGAGAATCACTGGTAGAGTGCTTATGGCCCCCTTGTTGAAGTATAAGCCTCAACAGTCTTCTGGGGTTAACCCCTTTTTGTTTTATCACCCCTATCCTGCGCGTAATCAGCATTGTATCTCCGAGCGACCAACAGAGTCTCTTTTTGTGTGCGAAAGAATTGGCGGAAAGTGGTGTTAGACTCTTTTGCGCGAACAGCGTAGACACGCAGCCGATAATTCCGAGACCGCGACCCGACTAGAAAAAACTGCTGGTTGAACGTGGTCCGTTGATCAGGACGTGGCAACGGTCATGGACTCCACCATCATCATTGAGTCTAATCTGGGTGCGAACGTTCGAAGACGTCCACCTGTGCAAACTATGCGGCACCTTTGCCATCGAGCTCTGGGACCCCACAAGACATTCTATTGGATGCATCCCCACCAGATAGTGCGAGTCCAGCGTCAGTAACTTATTGCTGTAGCTCTATTGAGAGTGCTCGAAAATGAACTAAACGTGGCGCAAGCCCAGTGCACTGCCGACGCTGGTATGATCCTGCTCTTTGTGCTTACTAACAGCATGCAGAAGCGAGCAGTTGTAAGTCCATTATAATACGGGTCTTCGAAGGCTGGACGCCGAAATATCCAGATTCTGTTGTGACTAATACGTGGCAGGGTTGAGTGCCTATGACATGCACCACGCTTAGTCCGTTTTGGTGCACTTCCATCAAAACTACGATAATAAACTGCTGACGCTGAAACCGCACCCCACTGTACATTTATTGTCAAGACTCCCCGGACAACTTGTTTGCCACGTTACCATGCTGTGCTCCTTTCCCAACATGTCCTCCGCTTCTCGACATGGGATAAACCTCGTGGCCTACATTATTGTTTCCTGGATTGCAGTTGTCTACGCTATTCTACCGACTCCGGGAGCTTCTGTGTTCATTACTCCACATGCAGCGTATTCTAGCTCGGTAGGAGTCCTAGGCTGCAAGGTTGATACGAATCGGATCGCTTATTGGCCCCTTGCCGTTGGAAGAATGTCAACACCTACTCCATGAGGGGAAGTTGCCTCTGTCAGCGGCTAACAGTATGAATTACGTCGCTCTATGTGCTAGTCAGTCTTCGAGTTGGGTCGCAAACAACTATCAATTGTATAACATAAACGATCCCCTGTGCAAGTTTGGGGTAGATGAGAGATGCGACCTCGACCTAGCTACAAGTAATCAGCCAAGCTGTCCCAGTGTCTTAGGTAATCCTCCCCCAATGCAGTCTAGAGTCAAGAATGTCGCGTACGGCACTGGTCAACTCGTCCCTGTATAGGTCGTCTGCGATCATATGGGATGCTTTGGCCTGTCGATTGTAGTCGGTCGTCTTATACTTTCTCGCAATGTTCCATAGCCATCTCTAAGACGGAGGGGTCAGATGGCGGCGTTTATGACAATACTAAAACAAATACATATCTGGGTATTAGAGAAAGGGTTAAGGTGCAGTAACAAATATGGGGTTTGGCCAATTAAAGCGCGTAAAAAGTCATGCCCGGATAGAGTCATGCCCGGGTAGTAAAAGTGTCATGCCCGTATATCAATTGCCTTATTATATACGTTGAGAAAATCGCACAATCGGAACAACACCGTATAAATCGCAAATCATCACTCTAATGGCAGAGCTCAGACCACTGGTATAATATCTAGTCTATCCATACGACGCTGACATGGTAATGCTTCTAGGCTCCTAGAAGCAGTGGCTCGTTGCGACCTCCCTTCGCCTCATCTGTTCCACATTGCATGCGATCCTAACCGGCCAGCCGATAAAACACAGTTTGCGCTACGTAGTGTTGGCTCTGGGTTGAGTATTTGTCTGAAATAGCTGGTGGAGGCTGACGAAGGCGTTTCCAAAGGGAATTCAAAGTTTCCATGACCACGATTTCTGTGTTTGTTCCTATCGACACAGTTCCGAAAAGAATACTTTTGGCAAGCATGCAGCATGATGTAGCAATAACAGAAGGCTTGATCCCGGCAAACTCTGGATGATAAAGCGAGATCTCCGACAGGTATGCTGCCATACTAGCTAGCTCGCCGCCCCTAGGTTCTCCTACGAGCAAAAGTCCAGGTAATGGTCCGTTGTCGGGTGGCCCATCACCCAGTCTAGAGTGTACAAGATTGAGACTTCCATTTGCGCTATCATATGTTCATCAAAGATGTCGTGACACAGCTTCCTTATATCACGAACCGACAGAGGTATGAGATTTCTACCTCGGTCAGTCTTATCACCATATTTGGAGGCAACAAAGAGTGCGACACTCCCAAGCAACCAGTAGTGTTCTTCAAAGACCTGCTTCCTTGAGCAGTATCGGTCAATGAGATTGATAGATAAAAATAGCACGTGCGAGGGAAGACGAAAGTGCTGATGTGATCGGGTGACAAAGTCGATGAGATTTGACCGTAGGTCCCACGTGATTTGTTCTTGCTTTTCGATCATGAGAATGCTTGGCAAAGTCACATCCTGCTCAATGTCAATTATAGGGAAATCATGATTGGTTCTCTTTGCAGATCCCTACCTCCATATAAGCAAGATGGTCTATGATGTCTTCCAAGTAGTCGTCTTCCTCCCACAACGTATCGATAAACCCAGATGCCCGCGTTTGATTCTGATCCATGGCAGGAGAATCAGGGTTGATCCAATGTCACGACTTTTTTTGAAACTGGTTATAAATTCGTCTGCTGCTTAGCCGGTTGTCGTTGGTCTTATACATCGCCTCTTCTCGCCTTTTTTCTTTTGATTAAAAATTCCTTCTCCTTTTACCGCCGTACAGCGATGTGAATCAATCGTGACCTATAAACCCTTTTTTTCTCTTCTTGGTTTTTGAAGAGACTAAAATGGCTGCCATAGCCGAACTTACCTTTCCCGGCTGTACGTAGCACCGTCTATATTGGTCAAAGTTAAAATAGGATTTCAAGTTTCAGAGAGTAGTCCCCGCCCTTGGCTCAGAACCATCCAACGTTTCCTACAATGCAACGGTGGCGCGTTCTGGATGTTGCGTTATGGTGTCCCCTCTACCATTCTCAAGTAACGAAATCGCCGCTGTTATTAGTAAAACTGACATCAGAGCTAGCCGGTGACCACCTGCGGAACTGTATAGGGTAAAAGAGATTCACAGTACCCAGCACAAATGATTTATCGAATAGTTAGTTATAGGTTAGCGTATAGGATAAGCGAACGCGAGAGACAAGTGAACAAAACAACACCCCACTTTTCATCTCAGAGGCAGGTTTTTTCTTTTTTTTTTGAAGTCTTATAAGAATTTCATAGAGCTATATTATCGGATCAGATGATATCTGGAACTTTGATGAGACTGGCTTTATAATGGGCGTCATTATGGCCGGAATGGTTGTCACAGGTTCAGAAAGGCAAGGAAGGCCAAAATCAGTGCAGCCTGGAAATCGTGAATGGATTACTGTAGTTAGGCACTTTCTATATAACCTCCCACCATTACAGCTACGTCCAGCAAAACCACAAACATTAAAGCCCACCTTTGCCGTTAGAGGAGGCTTATAGACGGAAGAGGTTGCAGGCTCAAAGAGAAAATGATCGCCGGGGCCGGATGGCTCCGAGCCACCACCACCCGCGCCATCTCGCACTGGTCGACCAGATCGGTCCATCCGCACCGCTCTAGTTCCCACAGTTCTGGCTTTGGGTAAAAGACCTTCATGATTCTTGAATAGAAGAACAACAATTAACAACTGAATTCTTACACACAAGTGCACCCAGCATTGACTGCGCATCATAACAACAGCCAATCCTGGGAGACGGCTGACGTGAAGTTGCTCCCAGAGCCCGAGGACGACTTCCAGGACTGCATTTTTGTACATGCAGGCACGGACGCAGAGACAGAGTCTGTTTATTAACGTTGAAATGTAAATAAGTTGGCTTTCAAAATATATAATACTATCATATTGAAGTAGCAAGGCTGGGAGTTTTGGCGAATAAACGAACATAGAGCCGTTACACGGGGGTATGGACCTCTTGTATCCGCACAGGCAATTCTGTTGTGATCGGTACCTCATCCCCGACGAATACCAATACACACCAGACCATGTGTGCGTATAGGTATATGTATGGGTAGTGGCCAGGGGTACGCGACAATTAAGAATAGAAGAGTAGGTTAGGGGTGAGGGTCTCAGGCGTTGCGAGACCGTCGTCAAATTGCTGTGAAAACACTTGAAGTATTTTTTTGGCCTTCCAACTCAGGGATTGTAGAGGCTGGGCAAGGTACTCGTCGCAGTATGCTCTCTTCTCGTGGCAAGAATCGGCTCTCAGGTGCCCTATATGGCCTTCCGTTGGTGATTGGAATGAAGCGAAACCATTCGCTCAGCGGCGAGTCTGCCAGTCCGGTCTCACCCCCATCTGGCACAGTGAGGATCTTCAGCGTTTGGCCCTCGGGAATTCCCTGCGTTATCAATGTAAAGACCGTGGGGGATATATCAAGCAGCTCTTTTCTCCAGGCTTTGGTGCCGTAATGATAGTGGATCAATTCCATGATCTCATCAAGCTCCCCCTGTCCAATCTCCTTCAAGCTTTAGAAGATGTAGTCAGTATTGGCATATTGTATAATTCCGACTCGTAACTTACTCGTCCAGCTCAATGAAGAGACCTGGAACTACCATCGCACCCCAACCGAATTCCGCAATCAGTTTCAGGAAAAATTGGCCCAAACCAATCGACGCAGGTAGCTTTTCTCTCAAGAATTCCACTTCCTCGACTGAATAATCGTCAAACGGCGTTGAAAGAAAGCCTTCCTGTATTATCTCATCGATGACTGTGTCAGATTGAAGACAGTCGTAGTCGTCGGTGTGTTTGGCGTCCGCGCCTTTCAATTCTCGCTGGTATTTTTCATAAGCACCGTTTAGCTTCTCGTTGTATTCCATGGCTAGCATGACCCCATCAACCCGATGTTCGAAAGCGGCCAAACGCAACTGGTGTTCTGCTTGCGTAATTGCGTTCTTCGACTCGACTAAGCGACTATAGCACTGCGGGAGAGACGACGTCGACAGATGAGCACTATCTATTTCTGCATCCTCGCCTACTGAGTCATCGTACGAAATCGAGATTGTTTTGAAGGCTTGACAAGCACTAGGCCACGGATTGGCTTCTATTCTTTCTTCCAACCCTAGAAATGTTGGCAAATCTAGCGCTTGCGACTCAGTCATCGTTGTTGTCGGACTGGACGGGAAGAAGAAATGAGGTACTTGGCGTCAAATGGTGGTGGGGGAGTTTTCTGGCAGGTAGTGTATGTAATAAAACTGTAGTAGCCGCGATCTAAGACATGAAGGTTAGTTAAAGAAGGGAACTGACGCAGGCATGGTGCACACTCATATAATAAGGAAACATTGATGACGTCATCCGCCAGTTGAAATTTGAATGAGAATAAGAAAGATCACTTACGATAGGTGAAAGAGTCGACAAAATTTAGAATGCTCCGATATCGATTCCGGCATGTTATGTGGGCCGTTAAAGGCTCTTACTTGGAGTGTAAGACAAGGACGGGCAGTACAAAACTTTAGATTGGACTCCAGTATTGATGGGATGTCGGTTTTGGGACTTAGGTACGTAGTCCTACAGTCCGAAATCAGTTGTTTGTTGTTCAATTGATTTGTCTTGCCCCGTTTTACATGGGGTAGATTTGAATTTCTGATTGGTGCTTAGTTATACGTTCAGGCAAGGTAGCACTTTATGGCAGTGCATCAAGTTCTGGCTCTGGTTTATCAACGCCTGTCATGACAAACATGACATCCAACTAAATTAATACAGGGTGGTGCGGGTCCAGCGTCAGTAGTTTCTAGTTTTAATGGAAGTACCCCAAAACGGACTAAGCGTGGCGCATGCCATGTACACAGCCAGAGTCGAAATCGACCCCGCCAGGTATCAGACATAACAGAGTCCAGTTATTTCGGCGTCCGGGCTTCAAAGATCCGTAGTATAATCGACTTACAACTACTCCCTTTTCATAAGAGCCAGCTCGAACTATCCGCATCATTTCTTCCGGTCATGCATGGAGTTCAAATTCACTTGGGATCACTGATACCCATCTAAATGCTGTTAGTGAGTACGAAGGGCAGGGATCATCCCATCGTCGGCAGTACGCGGGGCATGCGCCACGTTTAGTCCATTTTGGGGCACTCTCAATAAAACTACAATAACAAGTTACTGACGCTGAACTCGCACCACTCTGTACTACACTCCTGATGCTAGGGCTTGGTTAGCATAACAAGAACGTTTTAAAACTTGAACAACCTGACATTAGCAATCACTCAGCCGAGACTTATTTTGGCCAAGGCCTCGCTGCGTTCACGTATTTTAAATGTCATTCGGACAAAAGGATAGAAAAGGCATTTAGACGCTCAATTCGAAAGTTACGAGAATATCAACATTCTGACGACAAACATGCTATGTAGCGAGCGAATCTTGAAGATTAACGTCCTGTTTGGGGTTTTCTGGTCTATACTGGGATTGATCGTACAACCATAATCGTACGTGTCTATTTTGAATAAATGTTTGGTAATTGAAACCTTTGTCTACATCGCAGTCTCTTTGTTCTCGGGTGTGACATGGATATCTTCATGCGTTGGCTGTCTCCATTCCCAAAGTTCGCAGCAGTTACGTGCAGCTTCTAGAATTTCCGAACAAGAAAAGAAGAAAAGAAGAAGAAGAAGAAGAAGAAGAAGAAAAAAACAGATCTTCGGTAGGTCAGCTACGAGGAGGCGCGGGGTAGCTGATCTGACATGATTTCCTTATTACCGTCGGAGCTTATTTGCATGATCACCGAGTTATGCTCTCTCGGTGCCCAGGCCTCACTAGCCCGGTCGTGTCGCGTGCTCTACAACATTTGCAAACCCATACTTTACAGAAACGACGTGATCAACCACAGATCCTCGTCCGTCTTTTACTCTATCGTCTACTGCCGAGACCGGCGCGATGCGCTGAGGATCCTTGAGGCGGCGAAGGAGGGTGGAGCTGCCTTTACAAAATGTCAAGATGCTCAAAAATGGCATCCACTATCCTTTCACCGCATCGACGCAACTCTCTATTCGCCACTTCATCTAGCAGCACGGAGAGGGCTGGACGATATTGTCGCCTATCTTATCAACCATGGTCTTGATATCGACGACAAAGAGGGTATAGACCTCTCCAGGAGAACACCGCTTATGGAAGCCATCCTCAATCACCAGGAACTGACAGCCGTGCTCATAGTCCGGCGAGGTGCTTCGAGAGGCTTGCGTCCTCCCGACTTGGAAGCATTCCAAGCCGCTATACGAGAAGGCATGACATACCTGTTAAGAGTCATGGTGGAGCGGAATGCATTAGATGTCAATTCTGAAATTGGATACGGATGTACTCCACTGGCGTTAGCTGTCTGTCACAGGAAAGGGCCGGTGATGACAGCTTTACTGGAACTTGGCGCCCATGCACTACCTGCGATGCGGAGGTTTTGCAGTGACAACGCCTTCCTTTCTATCCTCTGGATGCTGGACTCAGCCTCATCGCATTTGTTGAAATCATTAGAGCTCGGCGGGATGCTGGAGCTTGCATTTTCGATTGCCACGGAGCGGGTGTCTTCAGTACAGACTAGCCGGCAAGTCGTTGCGCTGGAGCGACTTCTGAAATTGCTTTACCGAGATGGACAAATGAATGGCAATACCGTATCACTCCCTGCCAGGAATTTTAGCGATTTCCTAGACGCTCTCCTTCAGATGGTGTTGTCAATCGATTACACAGATACACGCCTCGCCGGCCTGTTCCACAGCTGGGGTGCGACGATCCAGACAGGAGTATATCTTCGCTTAAACAAGGTCCTACGTTCTTCAGTCTTCGAGGAGAACATCCGGCTTTGCCTCCGTCGCCATCCTGGACTGCTGCACTGTTTCGACTTTGTACACAGTCATTCTTTGCACTGCCCAGCCTTGGCAGGACGCTGGGCAGTAAGGTACTTTCTTGATCACGTCCCTGGCTATATGCTATGGCTGATTCAGGAATTGAAACAACAAGGCTTTCCTTTGGATAGGCATGGCGTGGAGCAGCTGGACCTTTCCAAGTTCAAAGAAGACGGAAGCATACCAGGATAGAAGAACTAAGCCTGTATTTGGCCATTGAGCTTGAGGTCTTTCCAGTGGTTCCTACAATGTTCCCTGTGGCGTACTAAATAGGTCAAGCTCGATCATCATGTCATAAGAACAGCAGTCAAGGTACAGAATCCTGCTTTCTGTTAGAGGACCTTGCAATATGTGTAGGTTAGGATCTCCATGGGATTTGTAAGGATGGCATGCTGAATTAAACCGATTACAGTTTAACGTGGTAAAACCTCATGATGGACGAGGAGTGCGCCCGCAGTTTCACTCTATCTTCCTTGACAGCTACCTATCTTGTCCTCTAACTACACTTAAATATGCATAAGTCAATACGAATGATACCCGATGCAGTAGTGGCCCCTTGTGTCAATTGTAAACCAGATGATCGACCAGAACTGAGCGTTTCGTAAAGGAAGAAGCCATCTTATTTCAATTAATTCGCGGTTTTGTTGTTCGAAAATGATCATGCTTCTTTTCATGACGTTTTCCGATGCAAATAATATTGGACTGACGATGAAATGACAAAAGAACCCTAGTTGACCTCATCCTCAGAGTCCGTCTGGTAAATTCCGCTTTCATGCACAACATGCTCGATGGTAGGTGTGCAAGGAATAACTTGTGAAGACAAGTGAGGTGATCCATCCGTCTTTGGACGTCTCCTCCTCCTCTTTTGATAGCCAATGACAGTCTCCTCGTGTGCAAGCACGGCCGATTACGATTGCTTTGAAAATATTTGTACTTCTCGCAAAGTCGGACCCGTCGGTTGAGCTTGCGGTTGTCGTCCTTTAGCTTTGTGACTTCCATCTTCAATTCCGAGTATAATCTTAAGAGTGTATCAAGCTGCCGGGACTGGCAAGAGTCTTGAGTGACTCCATGGGTTTGGAATGAGAATCGCTATTGATAAGCATTATCAATACATTGAGGAGGAGCGCTGGAGCTCGCCGCTGCACTTCTCAAATCGATATTGGACGACGGATCCCTTTGGCATGGGCATGGAGGTTCCATGTCCGGAGTGAATGGAAGGCTGGAGGACTGCGGGTAACTCATCATGGCACGAGTCGTTCGAATGTCTGGTGGCGCAAGCTTAAATGACGAAAAGAATAGTTGTAGAAGGTCTGCGAAAGACTGTATTATCAATATATGGAAAGCGGTTTCTGATTTTAATCAAGGTCGACCCTCCGCTCCCTTTTACATACCGCGGCCAAACCTCCGTTGTATCATTACACTCACCCCTCACGGGAGCTATTGATATTGTCAAGATTGCTTGTGCATAATGCTACATTAGTAACTAGGGCTTGAGCCAGCTTACAGTTTCCATTACATTACCCCTTGGTACATACTATGTGCTAATGGTGGTTGATATACCCACTAGTCAGGCTGAGCGCAGCCACTTCGAATCACGTTGTTACCGCCTGAAACAATTCCTACCTACCTAAATAAGCCTATCCCTACCCTCTCCATTATCCTCGTCATATCGCTCTGGGTCGATCAGAAAATTCCATTTATACGGTCCGTTACAGTCACAGTCAGGCCTTTGCGACATGGCTTTCTTTCTCCAAGATTGGCCATGTTCCATCATCGGAGCGGCCCGGCTAGTTCGCGAAGCTTGGACCATGGCATGTAGCAATGCCATCGTAGATATATCGGCAATGTCTATGCTGTCGGGAACGAGATTAGAAGGAAAATTAAAGATTAACAGAATTCTTCGTCACATCAACATTACATACTGAGATGGTGGATGAGCCGATGTGAGCCGTCCAGGAAGCATGGTCACACCAAGGTTGTGGTAGAAGTTATAAAGCTAAAGTGCACGAGCACAGCCCGACTACCACCAGTGAATTTATGCAGGACAATGGAGAGGGACATTAGACAGAATGATCCATAAAGCCCGTTTTGGGAGGCATCTGTCTCGTAACGCGTGCCGCATACATCTTCGTCTGTTACCTCAAGAGATCGTACCTGAACACATCTTGTTGCGGAGTGGATAGCTTTCATAGTTGTAGGGTATGCGAGGGTAGACAGCCCAGTCTCTAATCCATGCTTACATACCTTGCCTACTTTTTTCGTCCTCGTCTCCCCAAGCCCATGCTCATGCTGTTCCTTGCCTTGCATCGTCCAAATTGTGACCCGTTTCCTGAAGCCCATAACTGTCAGACCCTGCCTGTATTCGGTCCATTGATGCACATTGGTGTATTCATGTTGTGTTTTGTCCAAATCCTGTCCCCTTGAAGGTACTGCCATTCCGGTGCGTAATCTTGAAATATCCCCTGTTTTCATGCGACACCCCAGCACCTGTCCAATTATAACAGGCTACATACTGTGCCACTCTACCCCTACCGGCCAAGATAAGCCGCCGAGCGTAATGAATCGTGTTATGCTGAACTACCTTCACCACAAAAATAGCGGGCTAATCATTGCGCCGCAAAGCTGCCAAGAGTCGAGAAGCGGAATCTTGGCTGGCGAAGTATACCGGTATGCCACCAGCGACCGCTGACAGGCCTAGCATAGAACCAGCGACAGCCTCGGTAGCTCTTCGCCAAGGCCATTCTTAGTTCGGCAGCTGGGCCGCTTGGTTTTGCTTGTTGACACAGATTCTGGCTGCCATAATACCCCTGTGCTGGTGCGCGTGCTGTCATTCCGGGTAACTTGCCTAGCTTCAGTCTAGCTTGGACGATCTACATGGTCTGGCGCCAGTTCTTCAGCGCCTCGCTTCGTTCGACCTCGGTCACTGGGGGTCACACGCATGCAATTCATCCAAGTGAAACACATCATGGATCCATGAAAGCATGAAAGTGGATAGACAAACCAGAAAGCACAGACGCAGAGATGAAGAGCATCAAAAAAGTTGCTCAATCTGCGAAGGACAACATCCGCCTCCGCCGTGTCTATTTTCTGCTTCTTTGATCAGTGAGAGCTTAAAAAATAAAATAAAAATAACGTACATGATAAGCGGGTGCAACAGACAAGCGAGTGCAACACAACATCACAACATCTCAGATAGAAATAGCAATAAAAACACAACAGACTATTAATTAAGTAAAATTAATCGCTATATTCTTCCATAGACATAGCGACAAGTATCTGACAGGTCCTTGCATTATGTCCTGTCTTGCCGCACGCTCCACAGCGCCTTTCCTTCATTCGCGGAGGCCCTCCTTGACCACCACTTCTCGATGGTCCAGCCACCGCCTGCGCATCAACATCCGTTTGATCAATTACTTGCCTTCCTTCCTCTACTGTCATCACCCCTCCTTTCTGTAGCCGGGTTCTTTTTGCCCTCCGCCGCCGGCTTAGTATCTTATTTGCCTGTTCAAGATCTTGGACCCTGGCCTCTAATAAGGCAACCTTATGCATAACTATCTTTGTTCCCTTGGAAGAAGACCTCAATGCTTCTAGAATTGACTCTGGAGAGCTACTTTTATGCCTTTTGATTCTCTTTTCAAGATATTCAAGCTGAGAGTCGGCTTCAAGGATAGTCTTTGGGGTCTTTGAGACCCAAGGGGTCGAGGGGCTAACTACCTCCTCCACAGGCGTTGGAGTCCGCAGCTGCACATCGAGCTTCGAGATTACACTTTCTGGGTCGAGAGGAGCAAGTCCGGCTCCTCTAAAGGCTGCTTTAATATTTTTCTCTGTCATTGTGGCCTGGTAGGCGGTGTAAAAAGCCGGCAAGAACTCGGTTTTGGAAATGTGGGTTACGGAGCATCTGATCAAATGCTCGATTTCTCGCCCGTAAGCCTTCTTAAGCAGGCCAAAGCACCCGACATCAAGAGGCTGCAGCAGATGAGACGAATGAGGCGGTATACAAAGCGTGATGATTTTATTTGCCTTGCAATATCTCTCAAAGTCGACCGAGTGGTGACTTTGGTGTCCGTCGAGGATCAGGAGACGATAGCGATTCTTTGATTGCTTGGTAGTACACCGGTCGAAGTGCTTTAGCCACTCGAGGACTATCTCGTTATCTGTCCAGCCATTAGGACTCGTCGCAATAGCCCAATCGCCCGGGAGGTTGCTTTCTCGGTACCAGTGGGCGAGGTGATATTGGCCCGCACCTATGATGAACGGCGGGATCGCTTGGCCCTCGGCATTGATCGCCTGAATGACTGTAATCCATTCCCGGTTTCCAGGCTGCACTGATTTTGGTCTTCCACGCCTTTCAGCACCTGTGACGACCATTCCGCTCGCAATAACGCCCATCATAAAGCCAGTCTCGTCAAAGTTGTAGATTTCATCAGGTCGGATGCCATACTTCGCAATTACATTTGCTACGAGCCTAAACCAGTTGCGAATAATGGTCGGATCTTCACATTTGGCTCTCTGGTAGTCATATTTACGGGGGAAATGCGTCTTGAGGTCTTTGTGTCGCTTGACGAAGTTAGAGGCCCAGCGCTTGCCGACAGGCGGCGTCTCGCGGTCGGCGAGCAATCGGTTAGCCATCTCCTCAACACAACGCAGTCGCGGGGGAAACCCTCGCGAATCCAGATCGAGAATGAACTGAACTATGATCTGTTCTTCTAGATCAGATAGTTTGCGTGATTTTGGGATAGAATCACGCGTAGAAAGGATACCCTTCTGTCGGCGATATAAAGTCCAATAACGGACCTGGTAGATGCCTGCGGCGCGTCGGAGACTTAATTTTGGGTCATTTTGAAGGGCACGAAGTGCAAGAAGAATCCTAGCCTCAATATTTGGGTCTGGCATATTTGGTGGTTGAAAATTAATTGATTAAGTTGAGAAGATGTAAATTGCGGGATTTTTTGTTGCACTCGCTTGTCTGTTGCACCCGCTTATCATGTACGTTATTATTATTATAATCTTAATTAAATTACTAATTAAATCTTAAATATAGCTCCTTAAGCTATATTTTATTAATAAAGCCTAATTTACCTATAATGCCTATTTATAGTAATAGAACTTATTATACTTAAAGTGTCACAGCTCGAAGTCAGACCAACCTACCCTAGAGCCACAAGTGGATCAGATCACGTGGCGATAGCGTTATCGCCGTAACCTTAGTTAGACCGCCAGTCAGATCCTGAACGTAGCTCCTTGAGCTACGTCTTGTTAATAGAGCCTGACCTGCCTGCAGTGCCTATCCGTAGCAATAGAACCTATTACGCCCGAAGCGTTCCCTGTCCACCCGTACCGCCGGACTCAGCCCGTGACATACTATATATTTTAAAATAACTTCTTTTGCGGCTTTTTTATACTGCCTCCTCTCTATTTTCTCTTTTTTTCTTTTCTTTTCTTCTCTTTCTTACCTTTTTATATTATTTCTATCTTTTTAACAATTACAATACTTTATTACTACTTTAATATCTTTTTAACAATTATAATACTTTATTACTACTTTAATATCTTTTATTTTTATTTATATCCTTTTTTATATCTTTATAACTGTATGGAAATATACTATAATATACCTTTTTTCCTTTTTTAATAACTATATAATTATATTTATTTATAATCTTATATAAATCCTGCTTTATTTATCCTTTTAAATCCTTTTATATTTATATTTAACTATAATTATTTCATCTTTATTATTATATATATAAAATCTTAAATACATAACCTATTTATTTCCTATATATAAATACTACTATTACTAATAAATATAAACTGCTTACCTTCTCTTTAACCCTTATGTATATCTTTCCCCCTAACCCTGATACACATCCCTCCCCTAACCATGATACACATCCCTCCCCTAACCATGATACACATCCCTCCCCTAACCATGAAACACATCCCTCCCCTAACCATGACACTCATCCCTCCCCTAACCATGACACTCATCTTTACAAATACTCATCCTACCGCTATAATCTCATCCTCGCCGCCCACCTCTTCTCTATCCTTGTAACCGCTTGACACAACCGACTCGCCTCTATCCCTCCTCCTGCTTGTCCTCCCCACTCGACCAACTCCCCTAACCATGCAAACAACCTGCCGTACATGATATAATCCCACTCTGTTCCCTCCTCTATATCCCCCATCATCGTCGTAATCTCCCTCCTCCACCATGCCTCCTCCCGTGCACTCTGCCCTACCATGATCCTAAAAATCAATCCTCCACCGTACTGACACGCTCTCCCTTCTGCTCGGCGGAATAATCGCCCGTCGTCGCTTGCTGCCACCCATCTGTCACAAAACGCCTGCGGTATCCCGCAACCGAAACATGCCGAAAACGCCGCAAACCGCTTCTTTCCCATCATCTCTTCCTCCACTTGCCTTGCGCCTTGCTCTATCTTCCTCCACACCTCCTCCTCTCGATACGGGCATGCCTCCATCTCGTGCTCGTCCTCCTCTACTCCCAACACCTTGCATGCGGCGCAATGCCCTGCCCACTCTGCCAATATATCCTCCAACTCGGCCACCTCTCGGGCCTCTTCCATCACCTGCACTTTCCTTTCTGTCTCTGCCTGCCGTATGAACTGACGACTGCGCTGATAATCCTGCTCTTCTTCTTCTTGTCCTCCTCCTTCTTCTTCTTCTCTCCCTCCTCCTCCTTCTTCTTCTCTCCCTCCTCCTCCTCCTCCTCCTTCCTCTTCCTGCTCTACCATATCGTCTGCCCTCTCTTCTGCTGCAAACCGCAATTCAACCCCTGCATCGTCTACATCTCTTGCTCGCTGCTGTTCCCAACACACATCGCACATCTCCTCATCCTCTTCGCATCCGAACCGGTCGATATTGCCGTCCATCTCTCGATCCAACACTTCTCGTCGACATCGGTTCCCGTCTACAAACTCAATCACATCCTTATCCCAATCCCACTCCTGCCGCTGCTGCCACCCGTAACCCTCTTGCTTGTCCTCTTCTCCCTCTGTTGTTCCAACCACGACTGCCTGATGCAAACCACCGACTCGCTCTTCTGCCCATCCCGGCCCCCTCGTCCGCTCTCTTGCACAAAATCAACCATCTGCCGCGGCATCCCTGCATGCACCACCAACCGCACGTTCGGGTCGTCGACCCCCAACCCTAATGCGTTTGTCGCTGCCATCCATCCGCTTTCGCCTCCCCGGCTACTCATCCACTCTGCCACCCGCCTTGCCTTCTCGGCTGCGTCCCCCGCCCCTCGCCAATACCCTACACATCCTAATGCGTCTGCAATCATCTGCACTCGCTTGATTGTCCCCCCGTATACGATCACCTTGCCCTCGGTATGCTCTGCCGTCCATTCTTTCACCAACTTGCATATCCGTTCAATCATCACCTGATCATCTTCCTCGCTCTCCTCCTCCTGTTCCTGTTCCTGTTCTGTCTCTTGAACACTAAACTCTGCCTCGCTCTCTCTGCTGATCATAACAATACCATTTGAATTCGCCCTGCTCCTCTTGATAACACCATCTAAATTCGCCCTGATCCTCTTCCGGCCTGAATTCGCCTGCCTCCTTTGAATCCGGCCGGATCGGTATGCTGCTATGTCCTCTCTCGTGTCGTCAATCACCTCTACCCTGTACGCGATATTCTTCCGCCCTGTCGCTTCGCGAAACATCCTTACCCTCTCCGGCACGAACCGCATAACCCTGAACAACGCCATCTCGTCCTTCGGCTTCAACGTTGCCGTCAAACAAATCACGGGTACGCCGAAATCCTGCAATGTCTCCCCTATCCGCATCATCATCGGTCGGAACCCCTTGCTGCACTGCAAAACCGTGTGGCACTCATCCACCACGACCCGGTCCAACCTTTGCTGCCCGTGCATCCGCTCGACAAACGTTCTGAATCCCTTGCTGACGGCTGACTCGGGCGTCACAAACACCAACGATGCCGCTCTCTGTATCACCCCTCGACTTCTCCATACGTATGCCTCGATCCCCAACTTGGAACAACGCACCGCCATGTCGTCCTGCAACGCTACCAACGGCGTCACCACTACCGTCACCCCATCCGGTGTGCAATATGCTGGCAACATGAACGTCAAACTCTTGCCGCCACCCGTCGGTGCGATCTGCACGATGGGCCACTCGCCTCGCGCCACGGCCCGGATGACCGATTCCTGCTGCCCCCTGAACGCTGCCGTCGCCCCCATCATCTGCTTCAACTGCCCTTGCATGTCCACTCTGTGCAACCGGCCGAACCTGTTGCGCCTCGTCATCTCCCGCTCTTCGTCGAACGGGTAACGGGGACGCTTCGTGCCCAACTGCTCTACACGGTCCTCGGCCCCAAACCCGAAAAACCGATGCCACTGCATGCTTACCTTGCGGAACCCGTCCCGCCTGTTCATCGTGCTTAAATCTCCCTGCCCGAACAACCGGGCGTATATCAACCCGGCTATGTGTGAACCGTGCCCGGCCTGCAAATCGTGGATGCTGTCCACCAAACTATCCTCACCACCGTCATCGTCGTCATCGCCACCGCCGCCTGCGTCGATCTCGCCGAACGCCTTGTTTAAATACCGGTTGCTGATGGCGATGGCCATATGCCTCCACATGCTGATGTTGATCTGTTTACCGGAAAACATGTTGCTGTATCGTTGCATTGCCCTTCTTGCCCGGTCGTTCCCCCATTTGGCCTCGCGGAACCACTGCATGAATACGGCCTCTTCTTCCCTCTCCTCTAACAACCCCAAACTCTCCTGGCCTACTGCTTTTCCTTTTCTATCTTCCCTCTTGCATGCTTTTTCTCCTCCTCCTCCTCCTCCTCCTCCTCTTCCCCTCTTCCCCTCTTCCCCTCTTCCTCCTTTTCCTTCGCCATCCATCTCCTTCCCTCCCTCCTTGCTGACAATCTCGTCGGCCCATAAAAATGCACTCCGGCGCCTCTTCTCCTGCTGCTGCTTCATGCCAACCTGGACTGTGTGCCAAAACGGCAAAACGATCCACATGTACCACACCAACAACTCACCTACCTCGCGTGGCAAATACCGGTGGATGACCTTGACCTTGCCTGACTGCCGGAATCCCTTGTGGTACATCGTGACGAAACAAACCATGCCGTCGTGGATGAATATGTTGCGCACTCCGCCGTTCATCGTGTTCCACATCCGTATCCCCAAAATCTCGGTGGACCGTGCCGGCTGGCCTCCCAACATGTGCATCGCGACGAACAACTGTGACCTGAATTCCTCTATCAAACGGCTGTACCGTCGGATTGCCTCTTCTCGGTACGGGCACGCCTCATTGTGCGGCTTGGCGATCCATGCCTCCATCTTGGCCTTGCTTGCTGCAACTTGCTTTTGCACCCACCTGTCGCCCTTGATGACCCAACTCTGGTTGGCTTCATCCTGTAAAAATGAATGCTCCAACGCGCTTTCGCCATGCCTATCCTCGATCCTGGACCACGGAATGGCGGGCAATATGTTCTGCGGCGGTGGCCATATTGTATTATCGCTGCTGTTACCGTTATTGCTGTTGTTGTTGCTGCTGTCATTGTTATTGGCGCTGTCATTGTCATCCTCATCCTCATGATCGTTCCTGTTGCTGCCGTCATTCCTCCTCTTCTCTCTCCCCTTCACCTCCCTTTTCCTAATGGCGCCGCCGGTTGCCAATTGCACTAACGTCTGCCGTGCATCCCCGATGAATGCATGCAACATGTCGGATATCTCGCTCATCTTGATCTTGACCCTGTTGCATGAAATCGGATCGCCATGCCACTCGATCATCTCGGAACCGGGCATCGAATACCGAATGTGCATGCCGTATGTTCGCGTGTTGATGATCCAATTCATCGGCGACGGCTCGATATCCTCTCCCTCGGGGATGCGGATCATGAACCGCCGCACCTTGCGTCGCACGATCCTGAATAATCCCTCGGCCTCCTCCTCGGCCTGACGGATGGTTGCGTATTGGGCCAACTGGTCAATCTGTGCTTGACGCTCCAACATGGACTGGTACAACACTAAATACCTCGCCACTTTGATGACGGCTGGATAAATTGACGTGTAATTCTCCACGGGCTTCCATCCGCCGCCCTCGTCTAACCCCATAACGGCCAACGCGCTGATGACGATGCTCTCGTAATGGTTGCCGCTCTTCAATGGATGGTCGAAAAACTGCACCATGGCGTCCAAGCAACTCCGCTGCAAACGATCGGCTGTGTACCGACCTGCCCTGTCGGCTCCCGTGACGACCTGCCTGATGCCGTTGTCGAATGCTTTCCACAACTCTTCTTGCTGTATTGTCATCTTATACGGCGGACGTGGGTCGGATGGGCCATAACGGCGGCTGACCGCATCATCATCATACGCGGACCTATTGCTGTTACTGTCGGTATCGGTATCGCTGTCGCTGTCGCTGCTGCTGCTGCTGCTTCCGCCGTTACTGAATCTCTCATTGTCGTAACCATCTTCTGCATCCCATTCGTCGTATCGCTTCCAAATGCACAACAACTGCTTCCACCATGACTTGTATCGCACCCATGCATCGGGTTCCATCAATCCCTGGAACGGCTTTGTCGTCGTCATATGCGCTTCTTTACGTGCAATCTCAAACAACTCGGCCGTGCCTGGGTAACACTGGCGGGCCGTCGCCTGATACGCGGCATCCATGACGCTTTCCAACACTTCCCACATCCTCTGCAACACCGGCTCGTCATCGCTGATCGGCTCCAACAATGTCCTCAACCGGTCGATGCGGATACCCTCCAAATGGCGGGGCCAACCGCATCGACCCAACCACTGATGGGCCTCATTCTTGTCGTCTATATCCTGGACGCGACGGCCGCTGGCTTCATCCTCAAACGCCTTCCTGCCTTCCTCCTGGACCATGTTGAAAAACGCGACGTTGGCCTCGTGATCGGCATCACCCTCACCGTCGGTGGCCTCCTCCTGTGTCGCTCTTTCATCGTTGCGGCCAACCTCAAACCAACGCTTGCCGTGCCCCCAATTGCATACCTGCTGGCATTGTACGTGGTCTCTCCACGGCACGGCCAACATTGCATCTTGTTCGTCGGGCACGGCTTGCTGCTGTCCGCCTCTCTTGCGACGGCTGACCCAACCGTGCTCGGTCCGGCCATGCTTCTGCATCTGCTGTTTATCCCGTACTACGTATTGGCAATGGCTGCATCCTAATCCATCGTCTCGTGGGGCTTGGATGTACGGGTTGATCTGGATGGTTGGCGGCGGCAATATCCAATTCTTCAAATCGTCCTGATTCTTGGCTATACCTGGAATGGCTGCCACCTTTTGCGCAATGCGCTTCGTTTCCTGTCGGGTCTTTGTGCTGTGCTTAACTTTTATATGATGTACAATCTCGCTGGCCACAAACCCAATGCGGCATTGTGTACAAAATGCAAACGGGTATTCGGGCAAATAAATAAACGGCTCCATGACGGTTATAAATGTATGCTGAATAACCGGATATGAATCGCACGGTATTTTATCTGGGTGTAAATTTGGCTGGATTGATATCCTGTTATTGATGCTGTATGTATCTTGTTGACAAATTGCTTTTGTGGTTGCTACGGTTGCAAACCTTAATTGTTATATACGATCATCCGGCTTACTGTATTCTTCTCTCATATATCTTTTGGTTCAACATCTTTTGGTGCAATATCCTTTGCTTGAACATCCTTTGGTCAAATATCTTTTGGTCGAATATCGTTTACTGTAATATCTTTATCTATTTAAACTTGAAATCTTTCTTCTTTTCCCTTCTTCTTATCTTCTCCTTTTCCATCTCTCTACTTGACAATAAACAACTAAACCCATTGTCTATCCTCTACACTTCACATTGGGTACTTTACTTTTCTGTCGTAAACTGTACTCTGCTGACCCTTATCTATGGCATGCCTGCTGTTACTGCTATTATGGCTGCCACCTATGGCCATAATGCTGTATCTCTTTACCTCTCTCTGCATCTGTCCTTTATGTCTATATCGCTGGATGTCAAATACGGTCTCCCTCTTGGCCCTACTTCTTTCTTTATTACCTTTCACTTTACATTGAACGGATGGGTACAATGCCTATTCTCTTCTATATGCTATATCTTGTGGCTAATCTATTACTTATATTTTAAATATGGGCTTGCCACTATCTTACTCTTGATAACACTATATAAATCGGGCTGGATTGTAAATGTAAATATGGCCGGATCAATATGCTGTTATCGTATTGAACTGACTTTAACCCTAACTTGACGTACCAAATTCATACTTAACCCTGACTGATTAAATCTGCATATAATCCTGCTTTTGTTGACTGGCAATGGGGCCATCTTGGATCTTCTGAATGTATATCGCCGCACGGGCCACATATTCTGACCAATTATATTGCGATGATCAACTACATCGAACAAATAACTGCAAAACTTATAATCGACTACATTCCTGCAATTCTTCTTCAAATTGAAAAAACGAACTTGCAAACTCCTATGAATGGCGATATCTATCTACTGGCACTACCCTCCTCGATTTTAACTGCTGGGAACCCAATCATGTTGCCCCCCGGCCTTCAAATGTGGGGCGCCGATTTTGTATGTAAAAAGAAGCCATGTAGCGGGGCAACACCGCTGCAATTTGACGTTAGCTCCGCGTTCGTGCTACCGCACCCCTGCCGGGAGCTAAAAACACGGGTTCACCTGCCTACCCTATATCTCTACTCTTTACTCTATAATTATTTTAATACCTTGTACCCCACTCTTTATTTTAACCTCTTTTCACTACCCTACATCCCCACTGTTTTACTACTCTTTACTCTTATATATTATTTTTCCTTTACTTTATATATATTTTATATTATTTCTCCTTTATTACTTACTATTCTTCTACTTCTGTTACCCCTCTAATTGTCTTGTCTACTTATTCTTATATATTAAATACTCTATACTTGTATTAACTTCTTCTCTTACAACTTAACATATATACAACCCGACACATCCGATTCGTCTGCATCCCTCCCCACTCAACCAAACCCCCTAACCACTTATATATACTATCCGTCGTGAACCCATCACCAATATCAACCCCGTCCGCTTTCATCATGCCTAATATCTCATCCGCCCACTCCTCACCCATTTGAATCCTCAACCCGACATATATCCGAACCAATAACCCTATATACTGACATTCTCTCCCATATATCTTCTTAAACCGTCGTCCATCATCATCTGCTACCTCCCATACCCGACATATCCTCTGCGGCAAACCACAACCAAAACAACCTGAAAAATCCTCAAACCTTTTCCCTTTAAACATCTGCTTTTCAACTTCCTCAACACCTTCCACAAATAATTCCCATGCTTCCGACCCTTTCATCGGACATGCATCTAATGCATGCTAAACCTCGTCCTCGCTCCCTCCCACTTTGCATACAATGCAACGCCCGCTCCAATCGTCTAACTCCGCCTCGAAATCTGCCGCGTCCTCTGCTTCCTTCATTACCCGTGCTACCTGCTCCATCTCTGCCCACTGAATTGACCTTTTGCTCCTCTCATAATCTGCCTCAACTGCTGCTGCTGCCCTCGCCAACTCCTCTTCCTCTTCACTCTGTATGCTGACCCATGATGTACCTCTCCTTGATACTTGTGCTTCCATCCGCAATGCACGCTCCCTACACACATCGCAACGCTCTTCTTCACCTACTTCACACCCTACCCGTCCCATAAACCCATCCATCTCGCGGTCTAAAACCTCACGCCGGCACTCCTTGCCTTCTACAAACTCCACAACGTCTTCCTCCCACTCATACGCCTGCTTGCTGACCGCACCCTCCTCACTGACACCATTGTCCCCGCCTCGATCTCTCTCCTCTCTCCTCTTTGTCCAAATCTCCTGCTGTTCTTTCATCCATGAACTCTGCACTACGACAACGGACTCGCTCCTCTTTCCATCCCGCCCCCTCGACCGCTTTCCTGGACAAAATCTCGTAATCTGCGCGGCATTCCCGCATGAACTACTAACCTGACGTCCGGCACATCAACCCCTAATCCCAATGCGTTTGTCGCGACGATCCAACCGGACTTTCCCCCAACACTTGTTCTCCACTCCTCCATCCATCTTGCTTTATCCTCCGCACTTCCCGCCTTGTTCCAATACCCAACACAATCTAATGATGCTGCGATCTTCTTCACCCTCTCGATTGTGCCTCCATATATAACCACTTTTCCCTCATTGTGATTTACTTCTGTCCACGTCTTTACAACTTCACAAACACGCTCTATAACCTCATCCTCCTCTTCACCTTTGTTGTTCTTTGCTGCTGATCCATTCTGCTTCCATCGTCTTGCCCCTTCCTGCGCCGATCGCTGACCACCACTGCGGCGGCCTACTCCTTCCCCCTCCCTATCCTCAATGATCTCCACCCGGTACTCAATATTCCGCCGTGTCGTTCGTTCTCGGAATAAACGCACGCGTTCGGCTTCAAACCCTAACTGTGCATATAACAACCGCTCTTCTGTCCTCTTCAATGTCGCCGTTAAACAAATGACCTGTAACCCGAACTCCTGTAATGCTGACCCCAACTGCCCAATCCGCGGCCGGAATGTTTTCGTCCACTCCAATGCCGTGTGACACTCATCCACCATGACCCGGTCTAACTTTTCCTGCCCATGCATTCTCTCCACGAATGATCGGAACCCTTTCGTCACGGCCGATTCCGGCGTCACGAACACCAATGATGCACCCCGTTGCACTCCCCGGCTCTTCCACACATATCCGTCAATCCCCATCTTTCTGCACCGCTCCTCCATGTCGTTCTCTAATGCCACTAACGGCGTCACCACAATTGTCATGCCGTCCGGCGTGCAAAACGCCGGCAACATGAATGTCAAACTCTTGCCACCTCCGGTCGGCGTTATCTGCACAATCGGCCCATCCCCGCGCACCACGGTTCGGATTACGGCCTCCTGCAACCCTCGAAACTCGGCTGACTCGCCCATCATCTGCTTTAACTGCCCTCTCATATCGGCCCTATGCAATCGCTCGAACCGCCGCCTCCGTATCTCTTCTCGCTCTATTTCAAACTCTATCTGACCTCGCTTCAATCCCATCCCGCCACTGCGCTCTACGCGGTCTTCGGCCCTAAACCCAAAAAACGCATGCTATCTCATGCTGACTTTTTGAAACTCATCCCTCCCCCTGACCATCACATACATCCCTCCCCCTAACCATTACATATATCCCTCCCCCTGACCATCACATACATCCCTCCCCCCTAACCATTACATATATCCCTCCCCCTGACCATCACATACATCCCTCCCCCCTAACCATCACCCCCTCTAAACATTTACCCCTAACTATTCTCCCTGCCTATCTCTCCTTTATCCTCATCACTACTTAATATAACCCGCTTGCCTGTATCCTCCCTCCTGCTTGTCCTCCTTACATAACCAACTTCCCAAACTATGTAAATAACATGCTGTATATTATGTAATCCTAATCTAATCTCCCTTTCTTTCCCTATACTCTATTCCTATTTGCTTTTTTCTGCACTGCCTGTATAATTCTATGAAATCCCTGACATAACCTATTTGTCTCTAAATGCCCCCATTGAACTTTCTCCCCTAACCATTTCATTAATCCCTTCTCATATACTACCTTATCCTCTGACTCTTGCCACTCATAATCTCGTGCTGCATCTAACTCCCCGACCACTGCATCTGCTATGTCGGGATGCATCCGACCGACGGCTGCCCATACACATACCAATACGCCTGCATATTGACATACCCCATCCTTCTTTAACTTGAATCTTCCTTGATCGTTGTCCAACGGCTCCCAATGTGTGCAAATCGCTTGCGGCATGCCACACCAAAAACAACCGGAATGATCCGCCATGACCCCTTTTGTAAACATGCTTTTCTGCCACTTCTCTTCCGCTCGCGCCATGTCATCCCACCATCTCTTGTCCCATAACGGGCACTCATCTCTCCTGTGTAATTGATCTTCCTCTATAACGCCTGTTGCCATGAAACAACCTATGCACCGGCCGACCATATGTCCCAACTCTTGCTCGAATGTCTCCACCTCCTGATGGATGCGTATCTCGTCTTGCCTCGCCTTGAATTGCTCGTATCGTATGCTCCGCCCGGCCTGCTCAAATCGTGCCTGGATCTCTCCTTCTGTTACCTGTCCTCCATATTGATCTGCCATTTCCATGCCTTTCCCACTACCTGTGTCCTCGTTCTCAACCCACGATATATCCGCTTCAAACATCAACTGATCTCTCTGTCGCCGGCATATATCGCATATCTCTTCCACCTTGTCGTCGCAACCCGCGCGATCCAATCGACCATCCATCATCTGATCCAATACCACACGGCGACACCACTTTCCGCTGATAAGCCTCTCTACCGCCGCCTCTTTCGGCGGCCAACTGCTGCTTATCGTCGCCCGTGCTCGCTCGACCTTCTTTTGTCGGCCTTATCCTCTCGTTCTCTTCCCTTTGGCCGGCATACCACGACAATTGCTTCACTCGGCTCACCGTCTCTTCCCGCCCGTCCGCTCTCTTGCACGTAATCCCGTAATCGACTCGGCATGCCGGCGTGTATGACCAACCGAACGTCTGGCACGTCTATGCCTAACCCCAACGCATTTGTCGCCACAATTAAATGCCCACCTTCGATCCACATTCGTAATCGTTGCTCCTTACCGACTGCTGTATCTACTTTTGAATGATATACATCGCACTCCAACCTTTCCCCCAACCGCTCAACCCGTTCGATCGCGCTTGCATATACGATAACTCGGCCGTTACTGTGTTGATATAACCAATCTCGTACCGTCTTGACAACCTGCCTGTCTTCTGCATCCTCTTCCGGCCCGACTTCCTGATTTTTATACCCCCTCCCCCCTGCTGTTGACGTCGTTTCGGCTGTGGCGGTGTCGCCTGCGCTTCGACTACCCTATACCGAATATTCGGCCGCGATGTTGGCGATCGGAATATCTTCACACGGCTTGCCGGCAACTTGACGACCTCGCAAAACCTCTCTACCTCGCCGGGCGGTAATGTGGCCGTTAAAAAAACCTTTTGCACACCCCATTCGTTCAAAACCTGACCCAACTCCATCATCTGCGGTCGAAATCGGGCGGTGCTGTCCAACATTGTGTGGCACTCATCCACTACAACTCGTGTGGCACTCATCCACTACAACTCGGTCTAATGCACACCGTGCTTGTAATCGGTTTACGAAATCGCCAAACTCCTTCGTCACCGCTGACTCGGGCGTCACGAATATAATTGGGGCAATCTGGTGTCCCTCGCGGCTCTTCCAACTATATGTCCCGATTTTGCTCTTATCACAACGACCGTGTAAATCATCCCGTAATGAAATCAACGGCACGATCACGATTGTCGTCCCGCCGTTGTCGTTGGCACAATATGCTGGTAATAAAAACGACATACTCTTGCCCTCACCTGTGCCTGCGATCTGGATAATCGGACTCTCGCCCCGTATGATCGCCCGGATCACCGTCTCCTGCTGACCACGGAACGCCGCCGACGGCCCCATCATCTGCCGTAACTGACCGGCAATATCGACCTGCTGCAATCGTCTGAACCGCTGCATCCGATTATACTCACGCTCCGTGTCATACGGGGCTCGTTTTCGCCGGGTTGCGGCCGACGCCCCACTCTCCTCGCTGTCCTGGAACTCGAACAAACGGTGCCACTGCCTGCTGACGGCTCGGAACTTGTCCCGCATCGATGCCGTGCTGAACAATCCCTGCTGCAACTCGCGTGCGTATACCATGCCCGCCACGTGCGTTGCGTGCCCGGCTTGCAAATCCACCGGGTTGTCATCCAAATCGTCATCTTCATCCTCCCCATCCAATGTCGACTCTTTAAATGCACCGTTCAAATACCGACGGGCTATGGCGATCGCAATCTGCCTCCATGAACTGATACCTAACGTCACGCCTAATAATCGCCTGCTGTGCCGTTGGATGATTCGACGGACCCGGTCTGATGTCCACTTCCGCTCCTGCACCCAGCTCTGGAACCCAATATCATCGGCGTTCGCGGGGTTATCGGGGTCATGCGGGTTCTCTGTACTACCTCCGCTGTTATCATCGTCTTCTTCATGCATGCCGCCGCCATTCTGACTGTGCCTCTCCAATGCCGCTCGTCTTGCCTCCCTCTCCTCTACGATACTGCCTTCTGCCTTGCGTACCACTTCATCCGGCCACATGAACGGGCTGCGGATACCGGCATCTTTGACGATACCCTGAACCTGCTGCCAAAATGGCAAAACCAACCATAAATACCACACCAATAACTCTCCCACGGCATGCGGTAAATACCGGTGAATCACCTTGGCCTGACCCGTCAACCGGAATCCCTTGTGATATAACGTGACCACGCACATCATGCCGTTGTGCGCCAATATGTTCCTGACCCCTCCATTCATGGTGTTCTGGTGCCGGATGCCCGACATCTCGGGTATCCGTGCTGGCTGGCTCATCATGTACATCAACATGAACATTCGTTCCATGAACCCGTTGAATGTCTGGCCATATGACTGTACCGCCCGGGCCTGGAATGGCTTTCCGTCCCTTCTGCCGTTGTCGATCCACACCTTGCGTCGTGCCTGGCCCTGCCCGTCCGGTTGTGTATCGGTGATCTGGTTCATCACCCAATTCTTACCTCTCTTTACCCACTCGCGGTTCCGTTCATCGGTCAAAAATGAATACCCCATCCGGTCCTCACTGTGATCGTCCTCCACCTCCTTCCACGGGATTCGCGGTAACTGGTCCACGTCTTCCACCATCGTCAACGTCGCTAAATGCTCCCTCGCCTCCCTCGTCAATGCATGCAACATCTCGGTCAACGCGGCCATCCGGAACCGTGTCTTTCTATACGTGATATGGTCGCCATCCCAATCCACGGTTCCGCCTGCTGGCGTGTTGAACCGAATATACATGCCGTACGTGCGTGCCTCGTATATCCAATCCATCGGCGTCGGCTCGGCGTATGTCTCCTTCGATGTCACCGTCATGAACCTCTGCACCTTCTCACGCACGATCCGGAACATGCTGGTCGCCTCCTCCTCGGCCTCTTCCTCACCTAAACCCTTCTCCTGCTGTAATCGGGCCACCTCTTCCTTCCTCTCCCGATACGACTGATACACGACCATGGCCCGCGCTACTTTGATCACGGCTGAATACATGGGCGTGTAATCCATCACATCCATCCATCCACCGTCTTTGCGGATGCCCAGCACGGCCAACCCACTGATAATACCACTGCGGTATTCACCTGCCGTTAACCTGTGATCCAACAATGCCATAACGACCTGCAGCGTCAACTCGTCCACGCGCTCCTCATCTAATGGATTGGCTTCGGGGTCTTCAACATACTCCTCTATTAACTCCGTCAACTCGTCCATCGTATCCCCCTGTCGTTTCGTTAATCGGAACCCGGGCCTCTCGTTGTCCTCCATGGTCTCGGCACGGTATACATAACATATCAACTTGACCCAAACTGCTGTGTACCGTGCCCACGTGTCTTCTTCGACTCGGTTGTCGAATGGCCGCCGCGGCTTCTTGTCTACCTCCTTCCGTTGTACTTCGAATAATGCCTGGCTGCCGACCGTGCTGGGCGTGGCTGTAATCCGTGCCTGCAACATGACCCGCATGATACTGTCCTGGATCAACTGTAAAACATGCTCTTCTTCGCCGACCGGGTCTGTCAACTGTCTCATGGCTTCCGGATCTAAACCCTGCAAATGGTCGGCCCATCCTACACGCTCTAACCACGCGTTCGCATCTGTCTTTGCGTCGGCGGCTTTGATGCACTCTCTATCCTCTCGCTCGAACTGCTCTTGCTTCTGCTCCATGGCACGCACCGCCCGCTCCATCATGGCGGCCTCATCGGCCGTCTGGGTGGCCGGCGCCCCAAACCCGACCTCGAACCAACTACTGGCCGGCCCGTTGCTGAAAAACCGCTGGCTTTGGACGCCGGTGCGCCATGGGACCAGCTGGGCCTGTATCCTCCGCGTTTGCTGACTTCCGCCTCTCCCGCGCGGGTTACTCCAACCGTGTTCCTTACGGTAATGCTCCTGCATGCCTCGCGGGGTGTCAACCACGGTCCAACACCCTTCCTCGCCACAACCTAAGTTATCGGGGACCGGCGGGTGGATATATGGGATCGGGTCGGTCGTCGGCGGTGGCGTTGGCCACGTTAACAACCCTCTTCTGTCATCAATCATGCCGGGCAAATCCCTGACTTGCTGGGTAATCTCTCTTCTGACTGCTGCTTTGATGCTCTTATGGTGCTTCTTTAAATGCGATTCAACCTCCTTGGTGACATATGCATAACGGCATACTGTACAAATCACAAATGGGTACTCGGTTAATTTAATAAATGGTAACATTGTGGCTGGATGTCTTTGGTTTTTATCTGATATGGATGGCTGGTTGTTTTTCTAACTATTTACTTATCCTCCTTGGACCCCTGTTAAACTTACCTCTGCTGTTGCTATGATACAAAACCTTAATTGTTGTCTGCCTCTTTACCCTTGCCTTGACCTCATGGATGACTAATGGCTACTGCTGAACCTTGGCTGTGTCTGATGACTAATGTGGCCTGCTGGATCCCGGTCTGTTAACTTCAATTGATCAATTGACTCAAACTTCAAACCAGTCGCAATGCCGCAAAAATGATTTTCGAAGGCTGGCAAGCCATATATAAGCTTCCCTCAAAGTAATAAATCGATGCATCTACTTGAAATGCATTTTACTGATAAAAACTTATGGGTGACCTGAATCCGTTGGGGTGCAATGGATTCAGGTCGTCATTTCATTAGCGTCTTTTTTTTTTAATATGGGAAAGCCATTGGATTCAGAGCTGTATCCGCCATGCAGCTGGGATAGTAACCCTTTTAACCCTAACCTGATTTATATTAAACCCTACCCTAAACCCAATCCTTATATGTCTCCCAAATAATAGCTTCCCATAATGCATGTGCATTTGTCCCCTTCATCCCGTGAAACCGCCTTTCTACCCCTAGCCAGCAATAAAATCCCTTCTTATCCTCCATATCAACCCCAAACTCAGCCTTAACTATGTTTCTGACTCGCCAGCTCCTCAAGCCCATCAACACCACCGGCAGTAGCTTATCCTTATACGCACACTTGCCCTCTTCATTCCCGCGTTTCCTCACACCAGTCTAGTGGCAGCTTGCATATAAAGCAGCATGATAGCTCTTTGAACCTGCTTGCCCTGCGTGCCGTATCGTACCCTTCCTCTGACACCGTCTCACACCACTGCCCGGCCTTCTTATGCCGCGGCTCATCTGGGACCTCCCCTAGCTCCAGTCCCTTCTGATGACGTCGGACGTGACACACCGGACACTCCTCTGCGACATCATCTAACCATCGGAAAAGCGTTCTAACCCGTGTACCCTCTTCCTTACTGAATGCCTTCCAAATCCTCCCACCCTTCCTTATCTTGTCGCTCTCTCCTTCACTCTCTTCTTTACTCTCTTCTCCATTTATACTCCCCCCCTCACTGCCTCCCTCACTCTCTTCCTCACTCTCTCCATCACTTTCCCCTTCAATCACCTCCTCCTCGGCCCTACCTGCACCCTTACTACTGTCATCATCCCGTCGAAGCAGCTCACACCGATCACAAAGCGTAGCCCCATCTACATCCTCACACGTTTCGCCGGCTGCCCCGTCCATAAACGCCGATATCACGGCCCTTCGACATCCCGGCGTCAACACGAATGCCTCCATCTGTGCTTGATTGACATCATCCACAAAGCTCCGATGCTGATCCTCTCGTTGCGGCCGTCCATCGTGTATAATGACGGACCGCACCACCTCGCCTGCCCGACGCCCTCCTCGGCCAATCTGCTGCACAAAGTCGACGAGCCCGTACGGCTTCTCCATGTGAACCACGGCCACGATCCCCTCGATGTCGATGCCTGTCCCTAACCCGGTTGTTGCAGCGATCCATCGGCTTGCGTTACGGCCCTCTGCCCATGTCGTCCGCGCCTCGTGACGGTCCTGTTCGCTTATGCCGCTGTGATGAAACCCGCACCCGATCTCGTCAGCGATCGCCTCGCATTGACTCTTCGATCGGCAGTATATGACCCCCTTCTGACAGCCCGTCATCTCTTGATCCAGCTGCTCGATCACCTCAACCGTGCGATTCTCAACAGCTCCACGCCCGGGCTCGACCTGCTGAACCTCGTACCGGCAGTTCAGCTTGACCGTCCGATCCCGCACTATGATTGCCGACTTTGCCAGCATCTCGCCGCGGAACCAGTCCTCTAGCACAACGGGCAGCGTTGCTGTGAGCAGCACCAATGGGCAGCCAAACCGGCGTAACCCTACGAGCTCGCCAAGCTTAGCACGGTAGCCGATATCCATGATCACAGTGTGACATTCGTCTACGAATATCCGCTGCAGCAGCCCTGTGCATGACAGCCCATCAACGTACCCGCAAAACTCGGCACTTGACACAACATCGGCGCTGACGACGATTAACCGTGCTGCCCTCGGCATGCCCTCTCGTCCCGAACTCATCGATGATCTGTATCGGATGCAGTCCACCCCCATATCTGTTGCTCTTGTAACCAAGTCGTCCATTAGTGCAACAAACGGCACGACCACAATGCTTGTCCCTGTATTCTCCATTACGGCCGGCAGCATGAATAGTATGCTCTTGCCGGCCCCTGTCGGTAGTACACTGATTGCCGTCTGATCTGCTTTGAGTGCCATGATCGATCGCATGCTCTCGGCTTGCTTATCGGATCGCCAAGTCGCCTTCGGTCCAAGTAGCTTTCGCAGCCCATCCGTCATCTCGTCCTCTAGTTTCTTCTTTTTCTTCTCACTTATCTTCCTCTTCTGAGCCAGTGCCTCCTCTTGCTCTTGAGTAGTCTTCTTGCTTCGCTTGCTGCTCCTTATAGTCATTTGGGCCAGACTGTTAGTTGATTGCTGCTGCTGCTGCTGCTGCTGCTGCTTGCTATCAGTCTTCTGACTCTGACTGCCCTGCTTGCGTTTCGGTGCCTTCTTCCCCTTTCCTTCTTCTGCACTCTCTAAGAACTGATGCCACAGCTTGCTGATCTCCTTGAACGTCACAATCATCTCCGGCTGCAGCTTACCCGGGAATCCGATATGTACGGCATAGTGCTGCCTTGCAATCCGTGTTCCGTGTGTCGGCTGCAGATCCCATACGATATTCCAGCTTCCTCCACAGAGATGGAAACATTACATTTGCACGTTCTCGGCGAAGAGCGCGATGAGCCGCTTCCTGTACGGCCACCGACGCAACAACGTCAGCTTGATATGCCAGACATTCAGAGGACGCCGATCAATGAGTTCAACCAGTCACAGGCACTCCTGTCCCTAGCCTTTCCAACACTATTTCCTCGCGGTCAAGCCGATTTCGTTGAGCCAAGGTTACGGCCTATCAAGTATGCGGACTACATACAGCATGCCCTTCGATGGCACGATGGCAGATTTGCCCGTCATCCCACTTTCCGGTTTGTGGTTTTCAACACGCTGATGCGAGCACAGGCACGGGCGAAAAGCAGCTATTTCGTCAAGCAATACCAACAAAGGCAGGGCCTAACAACGCGAGATGATCTACTCGAAGCTTTCCAGAACCCCGAATCTGCAGAAGCTCAGCAGTTGCTCAATTCCATCAACCGCCAGGCAGCACAACTTCGCGGGACACGCCCCTATTGGTACCGAAAGCGTCGAGAACTTGAGTCTTACGCCTACAACCTCGACTGTCCTGGTGCTTTTATTACATTCAGTCCAGCAGACCTACACTGGAGAAGCCTATATCAACATTTGCCCCAGTTTCAAGACTGGCAGGAGCTGCCCGAGCAACAGCGAATGGGCATGTCTAGCAAACTTCTCAGGGACAACCCACATATTGCAGCCTGGCACTTCTACAGGCGGTTTGGCTTATTCAGAGATATCGTTCTCAAGCAGAAATTCAACGTCACTGATTATTGGAACAGGTACGAATGGCAGGGTCGTGGGAGTAGCCACTGCCATGGCCTATTCTGGATGGACGGTGCGCCCGGTGTCGACCTGGAAAACGAGGATGCACGTAAGGAGTTCGCCCGTATCTGGAGATTCCACGTCACAGCTTTCAATCCTGAGCCAGCTCGAGTGCTACAGCAGGGAGAAGGTAACCCGTTGGCTGTAAATCCCTTACAGCATCCCCTGACGTTTCAATGGCTCTCACAGGTTCTGAACCGCTGCCAACGCCACCATTGCAGTGAGGCATACTGCCTACGAAAGAAGAAGGGTTCAGAAGAGATTTCTTGCCGCTTCTTCTTCCCGCGAGACACAAGAGATACGGCTGAGGTTGTTCGACGACAAGGACAATCCTACTTCTCCTTCGAGGCGGCCAGGAATGACAGCCTTATGAACCACTATAACCGGTGCCTGAGTCTTGGCTGGTTAGCCAACATTGATATCTCCCCCCTGTACCAGCCTCCAAGCTGTGATTAATTATGCAGCCAAGTATTGCAGTAAGATGGAGAAGCGGACTGACAGTTATGCCGGCCTGGGGCGGCAAATCTTGCCCTATGTCTCCCACCAGAATCCACTTCTATCTTTTGCCTCGCGTCTGATGAACAAGTTGCTTGGTGAGAGAGACTTTTCGGGACAGGAGATCTGCCATATCTTGCTCAACTGCGAGCTGCAGGAGGGTACCCGTGTTATAAGAGCCGTCGATTGCCGTCCCTACGAGCAACAGGGACGGTCGCTTCGCCTCCAAGGTGACCATAACGACGGTGAGGTCGTTGGAATATATGAGAAGTATCTTTCTCGCCTTCGCCTTCATGAAGAACTCACTTATTTCGACTTTCTAGCCAACTGGAATACAAGCAAGAGGGATGGGAGAAAGTGGACACGCTGGAGTCGTCAAGCCAAGCCTCGCGTGCTATACCTACTACTTCCCGCGGTACAAGTTCAATCCCCGACATCACCAATACGATGATTTTTGTCGTGTGAAGCTAATGCTGGCTCATTCACATCGCGATCCCAGCGAACTACGCAAGATCGACGGCATTAAGTATGACTCGTATGCGTCTGCCGCTGAAGTCTGTTATGCGAAGCACCAGCACCCTGATGACTATTATGGCACACCTGACGCTGAAGAACGTCGACCAGATCCGGACGAGTTCGAGGAAGAATTTCACGAGCCTGAACTTCTAGAGGAGGACTGGCTTGAACTTGCCCGCCAGCTTCCCGACTGCCCACCAAGCCAAGAGGCAATAGATCTTCTGGGTCGACGGATATTGATATCCAATACGACTGGGCGCCCCATGTCGGCCGCTACGCTGACCCAGGAATCGTTCAAGGCGATTATTGGCGCCACTTCATTGAGCAGCATTGTCTCTATATGGATGTTGAAGACCTGCCTTTAGACGTCCGTGATACGCTCAACCCGGAGCAGCGTGTAGTATACGATACCTTTATTGGGCACTTCCAAAGCGGCAGTGAGGAGCAGATTCTACTCCATGTTGACGGTGGTGGTGGGACAGGCAAGTCCTACATGATCAAAGTCCTGTCTTCGCATCTTCAGAGGCTTGCAGGTAACCGGCCCAGTCCAATCTGGAGAGTTGCACCCACCGGAGTTGCAAGCAACCAGATCATGGGGACAACATTACACTCTCTCCTCCGGCTACCCGTGGATAGGGCTTTTACAGGGCTATCCCCGGCAGATGCTAATGCTGTCCAGAATAAGCTACGCGACGTCAGGTATCTTGTGATTGATGAGAAAAGCATGCTGGGTCTGCGTCAGCTTTCGTGGATCGACAAACGCCTTCGCCAAGTCTTTCCTGGCAGAGCAACCGAATTCTTTGGCGGCATGAGCATCATCCTCGTTGGTGACTTCTTCCAGCTCCCGCCGGTTGCGAACAAGCCTCTCTACTTTGATGGGCCACTCAAGGATCTGCATGAGGTCTCTGGCCAGACAGCATATAGGGCATTCAACCACACCGTCTTCTTGAAGAAGGTCCAGCGGCAGCAGGGCGATGACCAGGCCGGCTTTCGTCTCGCGCTTTCAGAGGTACGTGGTCTCAAGTTATCCATCGAATCATGGAAACTCCTGAGCCAGCGTGTGCGGGTCAAGCTAAGCCAGCGCGAGGTAGATACGTTTGACGCTGCTCTTCGTATCTATAGTAAGAAGGCTCGTGTTGACGAGTACAACTACGAGCACCTCATCCGCTTGAAGCACCCAGCAATCAAAGCCATGGCGAAGAACATTGGTAATGGTGCTGACAAGGCAACATCGGAACAAGCTGGTAACCTGGCTGGCCAGTTTCCGGTATGTATTGGTGCTCGTCTCATGCTAACCCAGAATATCTGGCAACCAGCAGGCCTAGTCAATGGCGCCCGAGGAACAGTATATGACATCGGTTGGGCCTCTGGTGCTGATGCACATCGTGACCCGCCATGTGCCATCATGATGGTGATGGATAAGTATGCCGGGCCGTCATATTTAACCACAGACGACGGGCGCGAGGTAGTACCCATACTCCCAGTAAAGCGAGACTTCTTTCTGGGGACATCCGCGTGTACACGAAAGCAGTTCCCCCTTATGGTATCATATGCCATTACGGTTCATAAGTCACAGAGCATCACAGTGGACAAGATGGTGACGGATCTGTCTGAACGGGACTTCCAGACAGGGCTCAGCTATGTTGCAGTCTCCAGGGTCAAGATGTTAGACGGGTTAATGATCGATGCCCCATTTGAACGGGCATCTCTCCACTATGAGAAGCTACCTGATGGCAAGTATAGTTCTATAATGTTATTCACGCTTGAGGCTCTATAAGTCCTAACAGATTAGCAGGTGTTTTGATGAAAGTCCGGGACCAGGACCGGCGCAAGCAACAGCAACTTGACCGGCCACTATTCCAACCTGTTTTTTCTTGATGACGTCGCTATAGTACACAGAGAGTTCGAAAAAATGTCACGCATAGAGATACATCCTTCGGACTGTATTACACCCTCCCCACCGCTGGTGAGGGTGTCAGCATATTTTACAGGTAGCGACCATATAATATCAGTATAAATAAAGGCCCAATAAACATTACTCTATTTAGCCCAATAAAGCCATGGTACCTCGCATTAGCTAGATATTATAATAACTAAATCGTGTTATCCTTTGTCAGTACGTCTGTCCTACATTTTGAGTGGCTGATACCAAAGACCAATGGTATTGCGTTTAACTGAACGGTCGACCCATCCAACCAATAGAATATCGAATGAATGAACGTACAGACCCCACTCTGCCCAACCCTGCCGATAAACTGACCAGGACCCTAGGGTTGGGAGTAAAGTCGCATCTTGTCTAAAAATAACAAGTCTGGAGACAGTGTTGCGAATAATATAAACAATACGTATATTGGCAATATGGAAGCCTCGCAATATTATTGTATTGCCAAGTGGTGCATATTGTATTAGGCCATATGACATTGGCCTATAGGTATTGTATTGTATTGCCAAGAACCCAATATATTGCCAGTATGACAATACATCCCATATATTGCACGTGATCTGGGTTATTCTACTGCGGCAGCTAAAGTACATCACCTTGAAGCTCTCGTATCCCAAACCATGACTTCAGGCACTCCAGAGCTTCAACTACATCACTACCAAGCCGATTTCGACGATCTGTAATGGTTATCTTGGCCCCGGAGAAGAGCCGCTCCGGCTCCGCAGACATTGCGGGAATTGACAGTATGTCCACCGCCATTTTACTCAAGTTTGGGTAGTTTTTCTGCTGTGTCTCCTCTAGCCACCATGCAAGGGCGCTTGTGAACCCGTAAACCCGTTCAGAGTTGCAATATCGTTCATATTCATCCGTGACGAGCGACGGCTGCAGGTGCTTGTTCCTCCAGTTCAAGAACTCGTTCGTGGTCGTCGATGGGACCTCGCAGAGAGGAAGAGGTGATTCCACGGGTTTATAGTCATTCCACAGCGTCTCCATCAACTTCTTTGACGACTCAACCCACTCCTTTTTCCAGTTCTCCTGTATGTAGTGCCATTTATGCGAAGGGTGGAGCACGATAGCGGCAACGTGGGCAGGCGATTCATCAGTGAGCCGGTAGTACTTGTCCAACTTGGCCCAGCCAGAGTTATACATGGGCGCCATTATCGGATCGTCAATATATGCCTCCTTCCCTGCTTCGAATTGTGCCAAAACGAAATCCATAGCCAAGAGGACGTTATCGAGTGTTGCAAACGATGACTCGAGAGCCTTGGTCGTCATCTTCAGCTTCTCTAAGAAAGACTTGATTTTCTCCAAGATGATCCAGTCCTCTGAAGAGAGCTCGTCTCCAGCGCAATCTAATTCCATCCATTTGTTGAAATAGCCGCCGTCAATCGCATCTCTGAGGTTCAGGGCCACTCGCAGCATGTTATACCACGAACTCCATCTTGTGTCGTTGTCCCGTGCGAGCTTACGGTTATGGCTAATAGTAAGAAACTTTTGGCTGCGCTGGACACTTCGTTGGATGAAAACGACGAAGTTGTGAATCTTGCCAAGAGGCCCCTTTTTCCGCCACGCTTCAATATGTTTTAGTGTCACATTATGCACACCAGGATCGTCGAGTTCGAGCTTCTCATTATCGGTGACGAAGAGGAAGGCTTTGGCGGCGAGGTTGATGATATGGCCTTGGCAGCGGAGTCGGTGCACTTTGGGATCGTATTGGATATCATATCGGCGTAGGAGGCCTGTGGGATGTTAGGGCCGCCAGTCAGGAGAAATAGTGAGTTGTACTGACCAAGCGAAAGGGATCTCATCATGGTGTCGTTATTGCCAGCGTTGTCCATCACGAAATATCCAAGCTTGGAAGCAAAGCCCCATTCGTCAACCACCTTCAAAACGGCCACAGCGAGATGAGAACCGTCGTGCTCACTGTCGATGTCTTTCAACGCCAAAACATGGTGTTCCAGCTGACCGTCTTCCGTCACATAGTGTGCGACTACGCCTAAAATGGCCAAAGAATTGGGAGAAGTCCAAAGGTCGCAGCTGATGTGAATTCTTGACTTTGCCGGCTGTATGCGCTGCTTGACCCTCTCTTTCTGGCATCCATATTGGCGCATAATCCATGTCTTGACGGTATCATGCGTATCCGGAAGCCAAGTCTCGATATCGTTATTGATGTAGGCCAAGAGTGCTCGGAACTCTGGGCATTCCACGAGCCGAAATGGGAGAGAGCAGGCCGTGATAAACCTCACGTATAATGCCTCGAGCTGGTCAGGTTCGATCGAGTCTCCGGATTGATCGTTGAGTCGACGGCGTTTTCGGGGATTTTCTTCTGCCGCAACACGAGCTTGTTCGATAATAGTTCGTATAGTTGTAACTTTCGCTGTTCGCGGGGCTCCTTTTGGCAGGCCGTGACCGTCAGGAGGAGGGTCCATGAGATGTTTTGCAGGAGCTGCAGTACCCCCCTGAAGAGGCATAGGTTTTGTCGCAATGTTTACAGCGCCACTCTTCCTTTCCGGTCCTCTGATTGTAGTATCTCGTCTCTACCTCCTCGTCTGGCATATGAGAGAAGACCCATGATGTTCTGGGCTTGGTAGAGGAGGTTGTGGAGACGGTGCGAGGTTGAGATGACAGGCACTTGGACTTTTGGCTTACGTCCAGATCATCCGATTGCTGGCTGGAAAACTCCAGAAGGTCGCCAGAAATTGACGACCCTCTTCGTTGTGACCATTGCGCAAAAGAGAGGCGTTGTTGAGGCATGGCAGTTAGATTTGTAAAGTTGAGTTCGACGAGTGATTTTGAAAAAAAAAAAATGAGGGGAGCAGAGGCGAAGATGGCCCAACCCAACATGGTCTGCACTCCCTCACGCGTTTCTTTCATGCGTGATCGTGTGTTAGGTCTAATTGTCAACAAAGAAGTGCGTGGAAGTGAACGATGGCCAATAAAATGCCAGCTATCCCTGCTTCTTATATAGGGTAAGGCCGAGTTCTGCAGCTTTCACGGGGCTAATTCACCCAAGAATTAACAGCCCAATATAGATAATATATTGCCAATATGGACATCCTCATATTATATTGTCACAATATCGTAGACTTCATATCATATTATCACAATACCAGAAAAGGCATATTATATGGTATGTATTGCAATATACTACTTTACTGCCATATTATTCGCAACACTGCCAACAGACACCGATATTCGGGACCCCATCGCATATTGGCAGGATGACCGAGTTCAATATCCCCGCCTCTCTCGAATGGCTCTTGATTTCCTCACGATCCAGCCGATGTCAGCCGAGTGCGAGAGGCTCTTTTCTGCCGCAGGTCGATTGGTGACTCCCTGCGCAGCCGCCTTGAAGTCGACATAATCGGGATGTGTCTAGTGCTGCGTTCGTGGATACAAGCCAAGATAATCGACGACCTGGATCCTCTGTTCGTTCCCACGCAAATCAAGGTCGAGAGCAGCGCCAGAAGCGAGGCGGGCGCAAGAGAGTCAATGGCGTCATTTCTCGGCCGAGCGAGAGAGCTGGCAGAAGAGGAGAAAGGGTGGGAATAGTTGGTGGGGCATGTTGCGAATATCTCGTCAATTAGGCCAACTGGGACGGGACAAGAGCACGAACGAGGTCGAGTGCGACTTGGGTAAAATGACTGTTTACGAGGAGAGAAAGAGATTCCTAATGAGAACTCTGACTTAAGCTATTTGCACAATATTCATAAAGTGAGAATATTCATAAAGTATGAAAGTCACATGATCGCTCTCTCACACTAACTCAACGTCAATCAACTCAACGAGAGGTCGGCGATTACTAAGCCAATTCACTCAATATAGGTCGTCCGTTGAGTTGGTTGAGTTGTTTGGGTCTCTGGTTAGCATGCCAGAGACATAGCAGCGGCCTTGGCGATGGGAAGCAAGTATCGACAGCATTCATACATGCTAGGCAGCGATCAGTCAAGATGACTGAGGGATGCCTAATCCTGTGGTTTTCGCACAACGATCGGAATCGATCTAACGCCCAAAAATTCCCCACTCAGGAAAGCGAACGCGACACAGAACGAACGTTGACAAGAGTCGACACCGATCAAGTCCAAAAGTGGCATGCCGTATTTGTTGGTTTTATATGTACAGTCTAAGATTAAGACATCCGGATATGCCTGTAGGTATGCCACTGACTCGGGATGCGCAAATAGAACAGCTTTGACTCGACCGTCTGGACCGGTTTGAAATTGACTCCAAAATCCTTCTCTAAACAGCTGATCAGCAAGTGCGTTAATGCTGCTTTGTCCTTGGCACACTTCTCGTCTAGCATCTGCAATACGATTGTAGATGTCATGTTGTGTTGCTATCGTGTCGGTGTTCTGCCGCATGTACGTTCTAATTTCTTTAGGGGCTATCCCAGCGTTGGCAAGGCCAGTCAGTTGAGACAGGTGCTCCTTGGACATTGTTCGAAGTACTGGGTGGGCAGTGGTATCTTGGCTTGGTTCATGGTTATGTAGTGAGAATCGGCTGTCAGAACGGTGCCGCAGAGTCCAGGTACTTCTATCTTTATTCTCTTTCGCCAGTATAGAGAACTCGCAGCCTGTTATTCGAGTTGTTGTCTTGCGTTGACGTTCTCTCGAAACGATCGGATGGTTACGGCGACGATCACACATGTACGTGATTGTCCTCCTGCCGGTTTTCTCCTTAGTTGACCTTCCAGTTATGAACGCGTAGCCCCTGGTCGCCGCCCAGGCGTTAATTGCCTCGAATAACGCCTCCCGTGACTCATACTCGCCTTCGGGAGGGAGACAATCGTCAGGAAACGGTGTTGGACTTTGAGATTGGTTGATGGTCATAGCCAAGCAGTCGTCGTAAGCCCATAGTCTCGACACGATTAGCAACGAGTGCAATAAAACGCGACATTCGAAACGGCGCGAAAGAGACCGATAGCGGAGTGAGCTATACCAGATATGGCAATTGGGACGGGACCCGTCCAATTTTAGAAGGACGGGTACCCGTCCGCCTATTGACCGCCGCTTATACTGGACCTGAATCTTGCTCTTGCCTTCTTTGTATTGATTTCCTATGTTTTCCTTAAGCTTAAAATTGCTATACTATTGGGAATCTAGTAGTTAACTACCTGATTAGATGTTGATAGAAGAGTGTATTAAAATCTGATCTTATTTATAATTTTGCTGCATTTCTTTGTCCTTGATCTGCTTCTGTGCTGCCTGCCTGTCTGCATAGCCAATTTCATCCTGACGATGACCCGGATGGGACTGCTTATATATATATATATACCGATATATACCGGGAGTTGTCTATAGTTTCGAAAGAGAGGTCAGCACGTCTAGCGGGCTCTTAAGCATCTGAAGACCCTTCATGAATGATTCCCAAGACTTATCGGAGGTGATAGGGGCTGTTATGTAATCGTCTACCTCAGATGGAGTAACAGACTCTGATCTGATCTGGGCGAGGACAGCGCTATATGAGCTGCAAGACCGAGATGGCGCCCGTGCCTGGACCAAGGGCTCAAGTGCGGGTAGGGGATCTAAGTCTTCACACAGACAGATCCTCTCATACAGCGTGAGCACCCCGAAGAGATGCCCGACTTCTCAGCCGCCTCGTAAGCCATACGATTCCCAATGGCCTCTGCTAGTAATCTGCACCGAGGCAGAATGTAGCGATCGAAGGCAGGACCGCGATGATTGTCGTAGCCTCCGACTCTTTCAAGTCGCGATTTCATGTCTCTAATTAGATCTTCTTCGCGTTGTGCTAAGCGAGATGATCTATTCATTGCCTGTGGAAGGACCAAACTCCCCGCCAATACTTCTGGCATGAAGCCTACATAGCAAGCTGTTAGTTATCACATTATAGAGTTTCAAATTGATCAACAATGTTAAGATGCGAATGAACGTACGGATGCATAGAACCAACGTATCGCCTTCGGAGACGGTGTTCCCTTGGAATGTAAGGTCCAGCTCGCTTATCTGGTTGAACGCAAAGAAGCCTTGCCATCCACACCTCTCGGCGAGTGGCCTTAAGACTTGAGAGGCCTTGACCACCGTCGCCTTGAAAATGGTAGCCAGTGCATGCTGTGTAGGGTCAGTCAGATCTGGGCACATGTCTATAGTCCAGCGAGCGAACGCATTCAAGACTTTTTCATGCACCCATCCCTCAACAATTGGAACTTGCTGAGTGCTGAAGTCCATGATCCGTTTCCGCCCCTTACCGCCGTCGACCGATGCTATAGTCCTCCTCTCGCTGTAGACAGCTGCGATGCGTGTCCCGACTTTGATAGCCGAGATACCCAGAATAGAAAAGGACACTGTTCCCACAGGCACGCGCCGGATATGACGCAGGAACTCGATGCGGCCATTCTCTGGCTTAGAGCTAGAGCCGAGCAGTGCGGTCGAAGGTAGGGAAACGTGATTGAAAGAGGTCAAAGAATGATCCAATGGCTTTGTGCCCGGCCTTGTAGGAAGCATAAGGGATGTGACGCCAGGTCGCATACCCATTGCGTCGCTCAACAACACTAGAAATGGCTTCACACCGCGGTCCTCCTCATCTACCATAAGGCGAGCAAATACTACAGCCACACGGGGCATCTCGCAGTAAGGCGTATTTGGGGGCATTGCCTTTGCAGCCCCGGCATGGGGAGTATGCAGATCGTACGAGCCATCTGGAAGTAGTGTTGCTGTTGTTTCAAGGTTCCGAGCATCCAGGCCATGGGCGACCTCAGTTAGCATAAACCCCCCACAGACCTCAAATCTCAAGAGTCTGTCCAATAGGGGCTGTAGATCGGGGCGATGTGGAATGAACGAGCATAACGTTCCGATGCAAAGATTGATGTGTATCATCGCGATGATGTACGCAGTCATATCGCGAGCAGCAATCACTTCGTTGCCAGTTTTAGCAACTATACAAACGTTTACGAAAAGTGATCGAACTCACAATCGAAATGGAAATCCCAATATTTCGGGGTCAGGTTCATGATATCATCTTGTGACAGGCCTTGAACGTCAGCTTTTGGATCTCTCCCAATACGTGTGGTTGGCATACCACTTTGGACACAAATTGACTGTGCCCTTTTGTAGTGTATGGCGATATCATGGTTAGAGGCAGGCGGCACGATGTCGTTCCGGCTATTCCAGATGTCTTGATTCAGAATATCTTCAGACTGAGACATGACGAAAGCCTGATCTCCTGTGTGATCGAGTGGTATTCGGTTCTAGTACAGATAACGAAGGGCTTCCCGACAACAAAGAAAGCTGTCAGATATGAAGGTGTATCGTGTGTATTGCTTTATGCTTTCACAATCGAAGGACTATTGAGATCTTATATACTCGACTGGCTCCTCCTAGGACTTTAAACTTTAATCATATTGTTGAGGGCGAACCCTCCAACATTCAACAAAACTTGAATCCTAAACCTTACTAAGGGGGTTCATCTCACCCCCCTAACCCTCGTACCTCAGGTAGGGGGTTGCTGAGAAGCAAAGTGTGCTTTGGTTGGTAAATTACTGAGGGATACTTTGATTTTAGTGTATTTTTGGTGTAAACATAAGTAGATTCGGTGATCACATATCGACTGTTTATCTGAATTGCAAAGAGCCCACTTTTCTCTACGACTCAATTGTTATCTGCAAGGGTTGAAAATATAGCCGCTTCCGGTGAGGCTGGTTCATCCCTTCATACCTAAGACAATGGCCACATGCAGCCGAATGTCTCATTGTGAGAATTGATAATCTCCTGATGGCTTTATTCTCGAGGGTCATCAGCTGGCTCTTCCATCGAGGTTAGGCTGTGATGGACCGATACGGTGATCTCTAAATGACTAAAGCAGCACAATTCACCAATGGAAATAGACGCTAGGGGTGGGCCCGTGGAATCCAAGCCTTAGCGTTGTGTTCATCACGCACATGGACAGGTCACGTCTGGTGCTGCAATCGATGTGATATGAGAGGCGCAGCGGAGTTCTTTGACAAGATACCCAGTAGCTGGGGTGCTGATAGGAATGGAATATCTGTTGGAGCATTTTAAGGACTGGAATGTCTTCTATCCCATTGAGTGTAAGTGGACCGTAGTACATACACCCTCATGCTAAAAGTATGTTACCTGGCTATCGATCAGTGATCAGTATTAACAAGCTAAATCTGGTCACCTATTGGTTTAACTGATAAGTTAACTTACCTATACCCCTCTTAATAGTGCCTGCTATATATGACACGGCATATCATTGTCATCCTACAAAGGCTATTTTTCAGCTTACGTTATGTATACGATGTTGACGGGAGCCAATAGGTTCACGGGTAACCCGTGATTCTATTCATTTCACGGGTCCCGTAAAAATGACTAAGCACAGTGCGCCTAGTCCTGATTTCAACCTACGAGTCGATGAAAACACACTGTCTTGCTTTTTAACGCCGTCGCGTCAGGACGCGAAGGCTGGGCCACAGTGCGCTCACCGAAGAACGACATTCAGCGGTGATCCTCAAACAATGGGAACGATCTTATTGAGGCTCAGGTACTTAAAGAAGTAGGGAGCGACCCCATGAGAAATGGAAGGAGGGGCGTCAAAGAGATCTGGAAAAGGATAGAGGAAGACAGCGAGACTCAGCAGGCTCGTCATTCTGCCGAAGGGCAGAGTGAGGGATGTATTGTAGTACAATTGTAACATGCATTCGGCTTTAATTGTCTAATTCCACTTGTTGTGGCGTGCAGGAAGGGGTAGACGCACTGTGCTTAGTCATTTTTACGGGACCCCGCCTGACAGAACCTTCACGTAGCTCCTCGAGCTACGTCTTGTCAATAGAGCCTGACCTGCCTGCAGTGCCTATCCATAGCAATAGATCCCGTTCCGCCTAAAGCGTTCCCCGTTCACCTGTATTCCCGAGACCAGCCTGTGACATCACGTAACCCCAAGCTGACGCTAGCTAACCCCAAGTGTGGGGTTGGGGTTATTTTTAACCAATTAGCTACTCGATCGAACCTCAGACGATCCAGCCTAAAAGTTTAAGCGAAAATCTCCATTTTGGTGGCCGATTTATGATGAATCGCCTGTGAATAGTACCTAGATAGGCTGACCTATCGTAGAGTAGTCTCGATCCTTGATAAGTGGCTTGCGAAATGAACGAATGAGAGGAAGTATAAAACGAAGAGAACCTTGCCAGGTCCATGGATAGCCAATACGATGCATTATAAAATCGAGAGAACCCTGTCATGTCCCTACAAATGATACAATATGTGTCACGGGCGGGTCTCGGTAGTACAGGTGAACGGGGAACGCTTCTGGTGGGATCGGTTCTATTGCTACGGATAGGCACTGCAGGCAGGTCAGGCTCTATTGACAAGACGTAGCTCAAGGAGCTACCGTTCAGGATCTATCTAGTCGGCGAACTAAAGTCTCAGCGATAACGTATCGCCACGTGATCTAATCCACTTGTAGCTCTAGGGTAGGCAGGTCCGGTCATCAAACACGCTAAAAGGAACAACTTTGGGTCCTAAAGAGATGATGGGCTGGTGTGGCGATTGTAACCGCCACTATAGTGCTGATCTTTTCTACTTTGAGGGGCATTTTTCCTAACTAAAAGGGACGTCTCGTGCTTTTCTGAGTCAACATCAGCGTTGAAGCATGCATGGCGTAAGCTGAGAAACAACCCTTGTAGGATGACAATGATATGTCATATATCGGTATTTAGGCTTGTGGCAGATCAGATGAGTGTAGGGTGCAGAAAATCGTGTCAATCGATTATAGGTGGCGATCAACTCAATCTGGGGTGTTGATTGAGTTGAAGTAGGGGTGGCACGGTGTGTTTTTATGGGACATGCACGCTCGCACGGTTCACTGGTTAATCTTTTGTCCACCAGATGACATTACTCGACTATTTTCCATTCCCTGTATGGCTACGGCGGTAGGGAGTCTAAGCCAACATTCCGCTTCGAAGCAAGTGCTTCTGGCATTCAATCGCTGCCACTGTGTCCGAACTGAGCTGGTTCTGTTCATCCGCGGTGACCTTGTTTGTCTGTGAGAAGACGCGCTCACACTCAGCGCTCATTGCTGGGCAACTGAACAACTCAAACGCCATCTTCGCCAGGATAGGATAGTCAGATGCATGGCGAACCCACCACTCCAGAGGATCCTCAACATCCAGATCAGCCTTATTAGTCCTTGCCATGAACTCATCTAGCTCAGACGTCAATTTTACGTAGCTGACGTCGCGGTGACAGCCAGCCTCTGACGACGTTTACGAGCTTGCTGAAGTGGATCAAGAGTCATACTGTTGTCCAACAACAGCCTCCTCCTCCGGCTCCTCCGGCTCCTCCTCCTGTCGTGCTCTGTCCATTAGATCCGCTTCCGCAGCTGCTGCCTCGTATTGTGCGAATACCTCCTGTACCACTCTCCTTGCACCACTGACCCATTGCCTATTGTAACTCCATTCAAGCTCGAAATAAGTAAACTTGTTGGCCGGATGCAGGGCAACTACACACCGGTATACAGGGGTGGCATCAGTAAGGCCAAAATATTCCTCAAGCTTGATACGAGCAGCATCAATGGCATGGGAATAGTATGTTGACGCTACGTCAGGGTGATCATCTGCAAACTTCCCAGCATCTTAGAACTTCTTGAAAAGCACATCTAGTGACTCGATAATCTCGTGCAGTGAGCCATGTGATCCTTCCGAGCCAGCCCTGTTCGCCCGACCTTCCATGCGTTTTGTTAGATCCTTGAAAGGTTTGAGGATATTGAGGAAGTGGTCGAGATCGACCCAATCCTGCGCAGTCAGGATATCTTGTGAGATATCGTATCCTTCGGCGCCGATGTGGCGATAATTGAGAAAGAATAGATCAATGGCGTGGCGGAGCTTCAGGGCTCGTTCAATCATGAAATACACAGAGATCCAGCGGATGCCTAGAAGAGCTGTCTGCAGCTTGTGGCGCTCATCTAGGAAGTGAGCGACAACGGCAAGATAGTTTGTCCCTTCTTCAGATGTCCATGCATCCATCGAGATATGGACCTTGCCTTTGGCGGAATGGAGCTTTTCCCTTAGCCAAACGCGTCTTCCGCTATCGCCAAGCCACTTCTCTTTGACCCAGCTGCTAAGAGTATACGGGCTTCTGGGAAGGATCTTGTCGATATCCTCCAGATGATTGATAAAGATTTACTTAAAGCGGAAGGTATTATGGACAACAACGTAGAGGGGTTAGATGATTCGGCTGACTGGCAGAGCTCCAACCCAGATTCGGTTTAGCTAATAATATAAATGACGTCATTTCTTTGTTTCCATATGGGTTGCATTCCATATTCCATAAGGCACTGTATGGAGTATGGAGTATGGATAGAAAGCCTGTTGTAGAGGACCAGCCTGTATGACATGGTGAGATTGAGTCAAGGCTATACAAATATATGACGGACGTCATATTAATAATGAAATAACGTTATTGATTAACTACTAGTAAAACGTTAAATTGAGGGAAATTGAATTCCAGTTAGTTTTACTTGCTACAGTATTGAGCACTTGAATCTGTTGAACGGATCGCGTGCGCCTTGATGTCCTTAATTGTATGTGTATTGTCGTACGTTTTTTCCCCCGCCTTCCTTGGAGAGAGGTCTGCTTATTATGCTTTCCTGAATGGGTCTAGGGTCGCCGACAGCTGACCGATAGGTCACACGATACCCCGTGCGGCCATCCTACTGTTCAACAGAATCAGAGGTTTGAGGCCAGAATGGCACAAGACGAGGACCGTGAAAAGCCTACTAAGTTACCAGTATTACCTAAAAAGGAAGGGGGAAATTTGTATGGTACATATTTGTACGTACAGCGGCTAAAATACAGTACGTACGTACGTACGTGTACAAGAAATTGCATCACTACACGAGAATACCTCTTACGGCGGGCTAGATTAGCTACAGTAAGTATACCTACAATATAGACATCTACTCTCTTATAACGCAGGAAGTAGAGTATTAGCCTGGGCTGATTCGTATTCTAATGTTCTAACTCCTGCAATAACATGACCGACAAGAAAACTCATACAGACATTGAAGGACAATTAACGGATCTCCCTCGCATTTGGCCTAGCTTTTTGAATGCTGCGCTAGACCCTACGTGAGTTAGCGGTGATACGCTTCTGAAAATGGATGGATCTTGACCACAAAACTCATGATTGGCTGAGTAACGACCCCACATATCCAAAACGGCCACATCTTGACCACAAAATTCTGATTGGCTGCAAAGCTTGAGACCGACGACGAGGTCAGCAACTTCCAAGACGGATATACCAACAACAAGCTAGAAAGTCTCATAAGAATATAAATAAGTTAAGTCTAAAGGCTATAATGTATGTATTTATATAGTGATAAGTTTTATACTACATTTAGTGTCCAGTCTGAGGGGCTAATCAATGATGTTAGCTAACCCCAAGTGTGGGATTGGGGTTACTTTCAGCCAATGAATGACTCGGCTTCGACCAAAGCGATTTGGACCAAATTTCAGCTCCCCACAACCCCATTTTGGTGGCCGATTTGACTTCCTAATTGAGCCCAGTGCCATAACGTGACACACTTCAAGGCACATGGCATGGTAGGCCGTCACATGTGACGTCTGTGACGCCCTGCCCTATCTAGCGTGTTAGTGCTCTTGTTAAATACCATTGCTCCGTCATCTCGACCAGATGGCCAAATTTGATATCTTCACTGAAAGCCCTTTATCTCTTCATGATAATTAATGGCCCCTTCTTGAGTTTTGCTTCTTCAATTCGCCAATATCTCACAACCCCGTCTTGGAACCTTCCGCGCACCATCAAGAATCTTGAACGATTATGGTAGCAACAACAAGTCCCGTCTTAGTGGACCAACGCCAGCATTTTATAAACTATCCAAAACCGACACAAGGGTCAGTCACAAACTAGTAACTCTATTGAGTGAGATCTAACATTTAGAAGACCGGATACCCCGTTACAGCCTAGAAAGCTTGACAACCCAGTTGTGAGGGGCCGTCTATTGGCCTTTGTTGCTTTGAGGTGAGTTTAACTTACATACATCCCTGGACTTAACTGACCCGATCAAGCATCAATTTTATCCGGTTCATTCGGGAAATCGTCTGGCACAATGCAGGTTTTGGTTCTCTACGGAATATTCGTGAATCGTTGGAGTTGTACGAGGCGCGATATGATCCAACAGTGGTGCCCATATCAAACACTCCAACTCAGCTGGATGAAGAGAGCCAGGGGCCAACAGAAACACCACCAACTCCTGTCATAGAATCACTACTAGTTGACACGCCATATTATTCAGTGGCTGATTACAGAGATATGTATCTGTCGAGCTTAACAACTCCAACAGATGTCGCGAATACATTGCTGCGTCTCATTCGTCGAGACATCAGCCCTCCAGGAAAGCATTCAGCCGCCTGGATCAGCACAAGAGTCGATCTCGTTTTGCAAGCTGCCAAGGAATCAACCATTCGGTACCGTGAGGGTAGACCTCTCAGTCCTCTGGATGGTGTACCCGCAGCTATCAAGGATGATTTTGATATGGACGGGTATGATATGACAATGGGTTCGAAGACCAACTATGCCGGCAAAACAGTCAGCACTGGGTCAATTACAAATTGGAATGTAAGAAAGCTGCAGGAGGCAGGTGTTATCGTTCTGGGGAAACTCAATTTGCACGAATTTGGAATGGGTAAGTTGGAGATCTGGTTATCTGGATGCGTACGCTAACGTGATGTAAAAGATACAACCGGAAACAACCCCAATCACGGCACACCACTTAATCCGTTCAATCCAACCTACTACACCGGAGGTAGCTCATCTGGCTCAGGATACGCAGTTGGAGCAGGTCTTATTCCCATTGCTCTTGGTGGAGATGCAGGCGGAAGTATTCGCATCCCGGCATCTTACTGCTCCGTATTCGGTCTGAAACCAACTCACGGGCGTCTCTCATCATTCCCAACACCGAATCCAGCTCCAACCTGCTGTGTGCAGGGACCTATAGCAGCAGACATGTATTCTCTAACAGCAGTCTATAATGTCATTTCGGATCCCCACCCAACCTCAACTTTTCCACACCTATACAAGGAGCCCTCAAGACCACGGACAAAGCTGCTTGGTATTTACGAACCTTGGTTCGACCTTGCAGCTCCCGGCGTAAAGAGTGTAACAAAAGCCATGATCAGAAAGCTCTGCACGGAATATGGCTACACAATCGTCCCTATTAGCATTCCTTTCACGGAAGAAGGACAAATCGCCCACGCTATGACCGTTTTAGCCGACGCAGCCTCCCTCCTCCCCAAACCCGCCAACATAACTCCCGCAAATAAACTTCTCCTCGCTATCGGCCGTACAATCCCAGCAGGCGATTATGTCCTCGCCCAAAAGCTCCGCAACCTCTTGATGCAACATCTCTCCCACCTATGGCAAACCTACCCAGGAATGATAATAATAACCCCCACAACAGCCTGCCCTGGCGCTCCGATCCGCGGCGGAGCCAGTGAACTAAAGCGCGGTCTGAATGACGGAAACCTCACGATAGAGAGTATGACGTATGTCTGGCTGGCCAATTTATGCGGCATGCCTTCTCTATCCGTTCCCGCTGGGTTTGTGATACCTGAGGGACAGGAGAGGGCGGGTGAAGAAGCGGATAAAGAGACGGTTGGAAAAATACCAGTTGGGTTGATGGCGACGGGGAGTGGTGTAGCGAAAAGGCGCTTTTGGAATTTGGTGTTGAAGCCGAGGCCGTAGGCGTTGGAAAGAGATGTAAACCGCCGATTTGGGAGGATGTGTTGTTACAGGCGAGGGTTGGTCCTATTGAGCAGGACTCGGAGGAGAAGGGACATGACATGGCGAGTTCCCAAGAATGGCTCTGGATTTGGAGTTTTGGAATATCTCCTTTTTTCAAAAGGAAAAACGCTTAAACAGTCAGAATCAAGGGTGTGCTCAACTCAACGTATTTCAATATGTTGAATGGATTGACGATCAACGTCAACTCAACGTCAATCAACATCGAATACGGATTACATAAACATCAATCCATTTTGGGTTATCATTGATTGAATGGATTGAAGGTGGTGGATTTAGGGTAGCTGGTAATAGGACTCGTGATTCCTGAAGAGGTTTTGGCATCTTGAATAGCTTTACCCGTTGGCTCGAGCTGGGGGCCAACTAAGTAAGCTTAGTTGGCCACAAAATCGCGTGACACCAACACAATCGCGTGACACCTCCGCACGGCCGGCTGTCTGACTTTGGCGGCTTCTTGCACCAAAACAAAAACACATGAAAAGCTAGACATAAATCAGTGAAAATAACGAAAATTTGTCCAACCTTCAATATGACCTCACAAGTAAATCTCCTCGCCGGTCAGGCCGTTGTTCGGTCACGCGTTCGCCACCGAAGGGGCCTGATTAGTAGCGCTACAGGAGCTCTGCAGCAGCCTCTCTCGGTTCGTGAAGCTGCAAAGAGATATCGCGGCTCTAATCGCGGGAGCATCTCACGTGTGATTAAGCGGCTAGAAGCTGCAAATACTCTTGATGCTTCGGAATTGGTAGATGGAATCGTAGGGCGGCCACGACTTTTGACGGATGAAGAAGAAGAAGCTATCGTGAGCTTCGTTATATGGATGGATAGGTCAGGATTGCCTGCCGCAAAGTATGAGATTGAAGATGCAGCAAATACCTTGCGCCGCCGCAGAGATCCTGAAGCAGAGCCTCTGAGCAAGATGTGGTACAGCCGCTTCCAAGATAATCATCCTGAGCTTCAGAAATCGATACTGAAGGCAAGGGAAGTTTCTCGTGCCGAATATGAAGCCGCAGGCATAGAAGAGACCAAAGAGTGGTTTCAAAGACTTCGCGAAGTCATTGCTAACTATAATATCGGTCCTTCTGAGTGTTGGAATGCTGATCAGGCCGGTATTAGAGTAGGGATACTGCGAGAACGAGTGGAATGCCTTGTTGTACGTACGAAAAAAGAAGTCGGCTGCAGACAGTGTTGGATAGCCACGCTATGAAACTGAAACTGGGGGGAGTTTCAGTTTCATGACACCGGACGTCAGTATAGTTTCAGTTTCATATGAACTGGTTTCAGTTTCATATGAAGCAATATCCAGTTGCAGTCCAATTTTTTTGACAAGCTCGGCATCGATATGCACCTTATCTCCAAGTACCGTACCCCAAAGATGTTTGGCATTGTCTGCCTACCTACACTACCAATTCCCTAGGCTCGCCATCACTTTCTGCCCCTTACTTATCTCTATATCTTCTTGGAGTATCCTTACAGCCGCGTCGATATCCTCCGCTTCTCTAAACACCCCTGCAAGGAGCGGCCTGCTCTTTCACTTTGTGTGACGGGTGAAGATTCCCAAGGGATAAACTAGTCCGTACTGGTTTATGTTGGCAGAGTCGTAGGGCGTTGTCACTGAGCAGTTGCGAAGTGTCACGTCTCCTAATAGTGAATAGAGCGGGTAAGGCGTATTCAGGTAAGGAAGTTTTATTGATAGCTGGTAGGCCATCGTACTATCTAGCGCTAAGCGAATGTATATATACTACTGGTGTTGTGGTGGGAGCGACGCGGTCCTGGAGCGCCGTCGGTCCTGCAAGTGTCGGTCCTTTATTGAGGCGTCGTCTAGGCGCACAGGACCTGTGTGCTCGGGGCACAGACCCCTGACTAAGCATTCATCATTTATGGGATGTTGGGGAGCGATTTTCAGGGGCTAAGCATCTTTATCTTGATCTCTGTATCATTTTATTAATTAACTTAAATGGATCAATTTCCGGATGACTGCTTACCTCCTGAGCATACATATGCATCTCGAGATGATCTATTCCAAGCGATCAATCGCTGGGCAGCACCACGAGGCTATGCTTTTGTTACCGGAAGGTCCAACAAAGGCAAGTCTGGGAGACTTACAGTTTACTTCACTTGCGATCGTGCCCGTCGGCCTCCAAGCGACTCAAGAAGCCGTATTCGAGCAACCTGCACTCGAAGCACCCTCTGCCCCTTCTCTATCACCGCAAAGGAGTTACCCGATGCATCTGGCTGGGTTGTACGACATCGATCGGATAGTCAATATGCTACACATAACCACACGCCAAGCACCCATCCCACTGCTCATCCTGTTCTTCGAAGGCTCTCGAAGGACGATAAATCAACAATCAGCAATCTTACAAAGGCTGGAATCAGCTCAAAAGAGATTAGAACCTATATTCGACAACATTCAAATTCCATTGCAACTCAGAAGGATATCTCCAACAGCATTGCAGAAGCTCGACGATCATCTCGTTTTGGCCAGAACACAATGCATGCTCTTATTAACCAGCTAGATCAAGAAGGCTTTTGGAATCGTATGCAGGTAGATAGCGTAGGACGGGTTACAGCAGTTTTATTTGCTCATCCTGAATCACTTACCTATCTGCAAGCATATCCTGACCTTCTTCTTCTAGACTGCACATATAAGACGAATCGGTATGGCATGCCGCTTCTCGACATTATCGGCGTTGATGCCTGTCAACGATCATTCTGCATTGCTTTTGCATTCCTCAGCGGCGAAGAGGAACTAGACTACCAATAGGCTCTCGAACGACTGAAGTCTTTATATGAGGTCTGCAATACAAGCTTTCCATCTGTCATTATTACGGACTGTGCTTTAGCTTGTATAAATGCAGTTGCTATCTGCTTTCCATCTGCAGTCCTTCTATTATGCCTTTGGCATGCTAATAAGGCAGTCCTTGCTTATTGTCGGCCGGCCTTTATTCAACACCGAACAGATCCAAAGACAATCGAGGCAGAGCTTCTTAGCTGGCAAGAGTTCTATAACCAGTGGCATTTAATCATTCAATCAGCTGATCAGGTAACCTTTGATCAGCGGGTTCAGCAGCTTGAGCAGCGATATCTACCCGCCTACGCCAATGAGATTGGATATTTGCATGCAACGTGGCTAAACCCTCACAAGGAGAAGCTTGTAAAAGCTTGGGTTGATCAGCATCTTCACTTTGGTACTGTCGTTACTTCTCGTGTGGAAGGTATTCATAGTCTACTTAAAAGCTATCTAAATACATCGACACTAGATCTATTTGAGGCTTGGGGTGCTATTACACGAGCTGTTACCAATCAGGTCCATCAGCTACAGTCAAATCAAGCCCAACAGCAACTTCGACAACCAATTGAGCTTCGTATAGCTCTGTATAGTGCTGTTCAAGGTTGGGTATCTTTTGAGGCGTTGAGGAAGGTTGAAGAGCAACGAAAGCGGCTTTTGGATAAAAAACCCCTCTGCCTCGCTGTACTGGTATTTTTATGCGTACACTGGGATTGCCTTGCGCTCACCTACTTCAGACCTTACAAGAACAAGGCCAAGTTCTTCTTCTTGAGCATTTCCACAAGCATTGGCATCTGAAGCGCCCAGGGCAGCAACAGTTACTTCTGGAGCCTCGCACTCGCATAGATGCAAGGGCTACTATATCAAATCTGCCACAGTCAAGTACAAAAGACTACCAAGCTCCTTTGAAGCCGCTGCGACTACAGGAAAGGTAAGGGCAAAGGCCCCGCCAAAATGCAGCAAATGCCATGAAGTCGGTCACCAAATGAATTCGAAGGCATGTCCCTTGCGGCATCAAGAGCTCTTGGAAAAGGTAGCAGCAGAGGCAAAGGCACTGGCAGAAACAGAAGCATCGGCAATGACAGCGGCACCGGCAGTCCTCGCCTCTCAGCCGGAGACTATGACTGGGACCTTGCAAGACTCGCCCGGTGGCGCCTCTCAGCGGCCGGAATCTCCTGTTCATGAGCAACCCCTTCGCTTGGCCGGCCATCGCCATCACCACCGAGGTACGATTCTCCACAGGAAATATATGAAAGATATGTTGCCGCAAGAAGCGCGTGGTACGCAGTGCAGCCAGCTGGCAGCATCAAGACGAACCAACAATATCGCAGGGCGATGGGGCTCCCACTCAGGTATGACAAACAGAGCTACGAGTGGTGCCTGGACTACAAACAGATGTCCAAGCGCTGTATCACGTCAACAGGATCAAGAGAATGGACGAAAGAGGAGATGATGGCGTATTTGGATTGGAGTAAGGCGGAGGATGAGCGGATTGAAGCCCAGGTCGCCGAGGAGATGGGAGACAATCCTTTGGCCAATAGAAGAAGAGGCGTCAAAGAAATTTGGGAGAGAATAGAAGCAGACAGTAGGGAACAAGAAGCTTTGCACTTAGCTAGTGGGCGCACAGAAGATTGTATCATTGTTGGAAGTCATGGGTGTTAGACGGTCACTCGGTAGCAAAGCTATTGAACATTCTCCGGCTGTCATAGCTGTGTATAATTTGGTTAGCCCTTCCCGTCCCTATTTCAATAATCACAGTCAATTTCTAATTCAACGGGAAATGCTTAGTCAGGGGGCTGTGCCCCTAGCCTGCTGACAGGGGGTCTGTGCCCCGAGCACACAGGTCCTGTGCGCCTAGACGACGCCATGCTCTGACCGCCGTCTGCGGTAATCCTCTTTCTGATGCGTACTTTCATTGTGCTGCTTCCAAGCTGAATCAGCAATGATTTAGAGTTCGATACTCTAGGGGCACGAAGGTCGACTAGTGCACTTGGACAGAACAGGAGTGCTTCGCCAGTTTCCAGACCAACGATATGAGAGAATAGATCTTCATCTTTGATGTTCAGGTGTGGGAAAGAACCTAGGCTGTCATTTTCTTTCTCGGCGTTTGTGTTGTTTACCATTTCTTGATCACGGATTTTCATATTAGCCTCAGAAACTAAGTAAACACCAGCCAAATGTCGCTTTAAAGTGGCGAACCAGGCAGCGCTGCCCACAATTCAAGTTCAAGTAACTTTAAGGCCAAATGCAGCAATATGATTGGAGAACTTGATCAAGTTCAATTCAATTATCTCAAGTTATCCAATTAAAAATCCGGATTCTTGCATTAAAGTTACTTGAACTTGAATTGTGGGCAGCGCTGGAACCAGGTCGGTGATGTGAAGCGATGGACAATGACAGTGGAGCATAAATCGAGGAGCCTGGGCGATACAGTGGGCTCCTGAGTAGAAATAATAACTCTGGTGCCTAAATGGCGCTTTAGACGGATGACCGAAAGCAGGGACTCTGTCAGTGTCTGGCTCTCGGAACTGTCATTCATGTATTTGTGGGCTTCATCCAAAGCAACGACGCGTCCGATAGTATGTTCTCGTTCCAGAAATAAACTGAGACAAATGTTAACGAGCGAACAAGCCGTCTCAACCGTGACACGAGGACATGAGAGATCGACAATCGTGAGTTCTCCAGCCTATGATTTAGGTAAGTGTTAGTGAAATACCAATTCACGATATAAAAGTGACTCACAAGCAAGTCCCATTTTATACCTTGAGTAGAGGTGCTCCCCTTTTCCTTCGATCTAGAAGCAGAACCATTCGCGCAAGTTTGTTCTGCGACCATGAAGCTTTCCAATGTCTCCAGACGTTGTTGCAATGGCAGTAGCTGCCCTTCTGTCAAGGGTTCTGTGCTAATAGCCGTCTTAAAAGCTTTGTAGTTGAAGGCCGAGTTGGTTTGCTGCTGTGCAATACGCATATCACGTAGGATGCGACTGACAACGTGAAGATACAGTGGCATTCCTCCGCCCTTAATCGAGCTGATAGCCATCAAATCCAGCATTCTTCGTGTGTTCAGGTCCGATTGGCTAATCCGCAACTCCTTTACTATCACTTTGGGGAGATGCCGATAGATACGCTTCATGGGTCAGCCACAAGACTTTTGCTAGTACGAAGTAAGGTAGTCACCTTTATATGAAGAATATTGGAAGGGGCATATAGTACTCTGACCTTCACGTTCTGATTACTGGCTATGTGTCAGATATTAAGGTGAATCGTGTGTATTGCTTGATCCTCTCGCAATCGAAGGACTACTGAGACCTTATATCTTCGGCTGGTTCCTTCTAGGACTTAAGTCCTAGAAAGTCCTAGATGAAAGTCCTAGATGAAAGTCCTAGATGAAAGTCCTAGATGGAAGTCCTACGATCTAAGTTTAGGACTTCAAACTTTAATCCTAAACCTTAATCCTAAAGCTGAGGGTGAACCCTCCAACATTCAACAAATTCCAGTTCTAAGTTGTGCCAGCACGCTGGCCAAGACACAAGACAATACAGATAAATGACCAGCAATCGGGTTCAACACTTAGTTGTCCCCGCCCCACGGGCCTCGAGCCAACGGGTAATTATTAGATCTTTTCATGGGGTCGGTCTCTACGGGGGTTGGTCTTCCCCTTGTTGGAAAAACCTGAGGATCCCCCTTCCATTCAGGGCTTAGACTGTTATTAGTCAGAAAGTCCTAGATTTAGAGTTCAAAGTCGTAGATGGAATCATCTGGAGATATAAACTCGATAATGAACAATCAAGCTCAATAAAATATATTTTCACCCAGCACTACTGCGCAATATAACAACACCCCTGAGTCAACTTAAGTTAGTATGGAGTCCGAGCGCTGTTTTCACATTGAAGCAGACCTGAAACTAACAGCCCGCGAGCAAATTACCCCAATGGGATTAGATGTCCGTGCAATGGGCTAAGATCACCTAAGGTTTTATTAACATATCCATAAATACGAGAAAACCCCTGTTGTAGGCTTGGTTATTACCTCTGCCGTAGAAACATCCCAATATAATAGGGTAAAGGTAATAACAGCCGAAATAATAATCGACCGAACTTAATACTAAGTACGACACTAGAAAAGTATATGTCTATATAGAAGCAAAGTCTGGAATGGTTAATCTATTGCTATGGATTATATATAAATGTAAGAAAATCCATATGGAAGAACTGTGTATCTTTAACCCTTGATTTCCTTCTGTACTATTACATCCCGGAATGCGTTCCTTCTTCTCGGTGTGCGCGTCGTTGGCGCTTGTGCATTATGCTGCCACTCTCGACCTTACCAACTCTGTCCTGTCCCCTTTTACGATAGCATTAGCTCTCTTCTGGAAGGTGACGGGCTTTCCGAAGCCACTTTAGGAGTGATTGGTGGCGTTCTTGGCCAAGACCAAGAGTTTGACTACTTAGTATCAGGAGGCGGTACTGCAGGAAATGCCGTGGGCACACGTCTAGCTCAGGCTGGTTACAAAGTCGCTATCATCGAAGCTGGTGGTTTCTACGAAATCAGTAAGCCATTGTTAAGCACTGCCCCGGGAGGCGATATCATTGGCACTGGATTCAATACATTAGATTCTATCCCAACTGTTGATTGGGTTTTCGAGACAGAACCCCAGGCTGGTGCGAATAACAGAAAGTTCCATTATGCTCGTGGGAAATGTCTTGGTGGCTCGTCAGCCTTGAATTTCATGATCTACCATCGAGGATCAACTGGCACGTACGATCGATGGGCAGATCTTGTGGGTGACGATAGCTATAGGTACGCTACCTGCCTGGACAGTTCTGACGCAGTACTAATCTCGTTTACTACAGACTGGAGAACTTCCAAGCGTACTTCAAGAACAGCACGACGTTCACTCCTCCCAACACAAGAAAGCGACCAGCAAACGCAACCATCGGCACGAAGTACATTGCCGAGGACTTCAAGGCCATACCAGAGGGCGGCCCTGTGCAGGTCAGCTACAGCTTCTGGGTTTCAGCTTGGGCAACTTGGTTAGAGAAAGGACTGAAGGCTGTCGGCCTGAAGAGCATTGCCGGCTTCAATAGCGGCGAATTGCTCGGCTATCATTATACGCAGACTACAATCAACCCAAAGACAGCGACGAGAAGTTCATCCAACGAATATATATACAAGGCAAAGTCCGAGGGCCTGGATAACCTCAAGGTTTTTACCAGAACACAAGCTACCAAGGTGCTCTTTGACGATGATAAGAAGGCCATCGGACTTGAAGTCAGCTTCATGGATGTCAAATACACTCTCAAGGCCAAGAAAGAAGTTGTTCTTAGTGCTGGTGCTTTCCAGTCGCCACAGCTCTTGATGGTTTCCGGCATTGGCCCCAAAGAGACTCTCAATAAATTCGACATCAAACCTGTGTCCATCCTCGAGGGCGTCGGTCAAAACATGTGGGATCACATCTTTTTCGGACCTTCATATCAAGTCAGCTTCGAAACCCTGAATGCGGTACTGCGATCTCCTCTTTCTCTTGTCAAAGCAGTCACCCAATATGCTCTCACTAAGAGCGGCCCGTTAACCTCCAACATCATCGAATTCATTGGCTGGGAGAAACTGCCCAAGAAATACCGTACCAAGTTCTCGCCTGAAACGGAAAAGGCTCTTGCTCAGTTTCCTGATGATTGGCCTGAAGTTGAGTATCTGGGGGCGAATGGATTTCTTGGAAATTTCGAATGGCCCATTATCCAGCAGCCTTTAGACGGAAAGCAATATGCAACCATGCTCGGTGCAATGGTAGCTCCTGTCTCCCGAGGAAATGTCACCATCTCATCAACATCAGGCTTAGATAAGCCTGTCATCAACCCTAACTGGTTAACAGCTAAAGCCGATCAAGAAGCCGCAATCGCGTGGTTTAGAAGAATGAGAGACGTCTGGGAAACAAAGGAGTTGAAGTCAATTGCGATTGGTTCCGAATACTGGCCTGGAAAGGAGGTACAGACAGACGAAGAGGTCCTAGACATGGTTCGAGATTCTCTCATGACTGTGTGGCATGCTGCTTGTACCTGTAAAATGGGTAAAAAGGGAGACGAAACAGCTGTTGTGGATAATCTCGCCCGTGTGTTTGGTGTCGAAGGATTGAGAGTAGTTGATGCAAGTTCCATGGCATTGCTGCCTCCTGGTCATCCGCAAAGCACTATCTATGCTTTTGCGGAGAAGATTGCAGACGATATTATTAAACAGCGAAAGTAGGCTTAAATTCGGCACTGAATAAAACACTTTACTCTTCTATCGCTACATTACTAACTAATTTTCTGAGTCCGTTATGAAGTTCTTTTGTGATGTGGATACCAGTTCGTTATACGTTATGCAATATCTAAGAAACCCGACTTAATACTGAGTTCGATTTTAGCGTGTAAAAATATATAATAATCGGTGCTAAAACCTCCGTATTGGTTATGTAGTGTCACAGCCTGAGTCTGAGCCCGAATCTGAACCTGATCCTCGGGGCGCTATAGCTATATATACCTATGAGAATGCAGTGTAAGGTCAGGGACCATACATCCTAGTCTTTTGCCGTATAGGTGACTGTTGCATAGCCCCCCAAAATCACCGCTAATGTGCTAAATTGGGTTAGCGGTATAGTCACTTGGCCCCGCAGTACATTGCACTCTGTACCTCAGCTTAAATTTCTTACATTCTGGGCGCCGCATGGAAGATGCTGTCATAGCAGCGAGTTCGCACCGAACCAACAGACTGCGCGTCAGTTCCACCAAAGCAAGATGCGGTCTCGTGGTACTGCACATGTGGTACCGCATGCATGTATGGACAGCCAAGAGTAAATGACCGCTTGATTTTCTAATGTAAAGGAGCGATGAGAGATGACCTTTCATACCCATGCTTAGTCTGCTAATCGTCTAAACAGTAATTTGCTCGTGGTTTAGAGTTCATTCCAACCGTGAAGCCATCCATTCACGATGGTCGTGATCCTTGTCCTTGAGATGCGGTAGTCGGATTCGAAACCGACACCGCCGAGTTTTCATGTTCCCGAATGAGGTCGAGATCCGGAAAAGGATGTTTCGGCGGAAAAGGGCAATTCCTTGTGCCGGGACCAAACTATCAGTGGTGCATTGACGGTCACGACAAGCTGAAGGCATACGGATTCGAGATATACGCCGCAATCGACGCCTACTCACGCAATATCATCTGGTTCTATGCTGGCCACTCCGCTACAACGGCTTTGAGTGTCCTGAAACAGTACTTAACCGCGTGTGACGCCTATGGCTTCCGGTCATGGTATCTGCAGGCAGACAAAGGCAGCGAAACCCCGCTTATCGCAGCAGCCCATTGGAACTTTGCTTTGGCCGCAGATGGGCGGGTAGAGTGGAATGGGCAAGTCTTCCAGAAGGGAAGCGCCTGAAGGATTCCTACAAGGCGGCGTCGAGCACGAAGAATGTCAAGAATCAGGGCTCCTAATAGTCCAGACCGTTTGGACTATTAGTCCAGACTACAGATCAAGGCAGGGAATACGGACGCCCGGTGTGGATGCTAAGTACGCTAGGTTGTTGGCATGGCGTTACAAAACCATGGTTGTTGCTGTGCCAACCGTTTGTTTTTGGATATTCCTGATCAATTTACTGGTGCGATCCAGATCAATAAGGCTCGTTTCAAGGGATGCACCATCCTAGTCATTGATCCATGAACGCCAGTCGTGGATTGATCATTGATCTTGGATTGCAGTCTGGACTATTAGGAGCCCTTGTCGTGACCTGGCCGGAGCTCCTCCACAATTGGAGGGATAATTCACTCTATCGATATGTGCTGGTTCATACTCGATAAGTATTAGGTACACTATGACCGAGGATGTCCCCGTATATGCCGCGGCCCTCCTTCTCGATCCTTCTAAACGCAAGAGCTATATTGAAGAATGTTGGCCCGAGGAATGGCACGAGGGCGCGTTTGCCGCAGCCCGTAGTCTCTGGAAGGAAGAATACAATCACGATGCCGAGATACATCTCTCAGAGCAGTCTTTGGCTGTGCCTGCATTATTAAAGCGAAAGAAGGATACGATGCTCTCAAAGATGCGCTTAGAGGTGCGAAATAAGACGATGGCGAGAGCACGGGGCAAGGATGATTTCGATAGCTTTGTCTCAGAGGCTCCTATCACACTTGCAGAGGATACTACGCCCCTTCAATGGCGGTGTAGTGAGGACGTTAGTACAGCGTATCCACGGCTTAGCCGCATGGCTATCGATATCTTGTCTGTACCAGCAAAATCAGCAGAGCCAGAGCGGACCTTTTCAGGGGCTAGGCGCACAGCTAGATGGGATAGGATACGATTGCTGATTGAGAGCATTGAGAAGATTGAGTGTATCGGCAAATGGCTGCGAGAGGGACATATTAGACCGTCAGCTGAGGGCGGGATACGCCTCACGTGTGATCCAGAGGCTATAGAGTGTGATATCTAATAGCGAACAGGCCAAACGGGAGCGTTTGAGAAGTTTTCGGGCTATATAACTACACCAATAGATTCCTCTCACTTCACTGCGGTAATTAGCTTGGCATTACGTGAACCCTTATATGAATATGCATGAATATGTTCTATGAATATGTGTCTTGGTAGATAAGTTGAATATAATATGAATATAAGAAAATCGGTGTGAATATTCATATAGCCATGTATGAGATGACAACAAGAACTGGTATGCAAGAGCAATTGGTTCATTAATGTATGCAATGCTGGGAACAAGACCAGATATTGCATATGTAGTCTCTTTACTGAGTCGTTATCTTAAGAATCCAACAGAAGAACACATCACAGGAGTGAAACGTGTCCTGAGATATCTCAAAGGAACTGAGGACTATGTCCTGATGTTTGAAGGACAACTGAAGAATCTCTCAGGGTACTGTGATACAGACTGGGGAGCAGACCCAGAGACAAGAAGATCAACTATGGGATACGTCTTTCATCTTGGAAGTGGTGCAATCAGCTAGTGTTCAAAACGACAAAACACCGTTGCATTACCTACCAACGTGTGAAGCCGAACTTCTGGCACAAACACATGCCGCAAAAGAAGCTATGTGGTTACGAAAAATACTACAAGATTTAATTGTTAAATCGGAAGAACAACCAGATCTAACTGCAACAATAATTTTTGGAGACAACCAAGGAACTATTGCACTCAAAAATAACCCACAACACCATGGAAGAACGGAACACACATGGCCATCAGGGATCACTACTGCAGGGAACTCACAGAGGCTGGAGACGTCAAGTTTACATACGTACCGACACACCAGCAAATTGCTGACGGACTGGCAAAAGGACTATCTAACCTGAAGTTTGAGGAGTTTAGACAAGCCTCGGGAGTGGTGATTGACCCGGGAATGTGACTATGGAACCAGTGGGAGCAGACTGGCAAATTGACTGCTTGGACAACACAGGAGAAAGCTTTTCCCAAGATATCTTTCACCCATGAAGGTGTTTTTACTCTCATTTGGGGTTTTCAGTCCTATGTTGGAACTTACTGAGATTGAAGATAGAACATACACGAGCTAGATGACTTTGGATCGAGTGGGAGTGTTGAAGTTGAAGATTGAACATGAAGGATGGTACATGGATAGTCCGATCCGTCTGTCATATAGCTTAGACGTACGTTTCTTGTCAGTAGTTAGTCTTTTCTAATCTACACATCAATCAATCTCATCATTCACATCACAACAGGAATCCACTAGGTACTGACTTCTCGATACCTTCAGACCATTTTCCCCGATGAATCGTTAGTTCAATCCCAACCAAATTATAAACGAGGCTGGGTCTTCTGGAAACCTCACGAGAAGTTCATGAAGGAATTAGTTAACATTACAATACACGGGAAGCCCAAGTTATCTATTATGGTATGGGGAGCGATCTAGAGAGGAGGAAAATCTGATATCGTTATTATGATCCGTGACCAGACCGCCGAAAAGAAGGGATATACTTCTAAGAGTTATCAATAGGCATTATCAGAGGGTTTACTTCCTATATACGATAGATCGACGAATTTCCAGCAGGATAACGCCCGTATTCATACACCGGAGTCAACAACAAAGTGGCTACTTTCTCATGCAATTAGATAGATTGACAAGCCTACACACTCCCCTGATCTCAACCCAATTGAGCATATTTAGAATCAATTAAAGCTTAATATCTGGAACATGTTCTCTTATTTAGATCTCTTGAAAAAACAACGAGGTCGATAGGGCAAAGTTGGTGGAATGCATTAAGTTGGCGTGGGCAGCAATAACAATTGATCAGATTAACGTGCCAATTGATCCCCTGCCCCGACGACTGCTCACTACAACTCCTCACTACAACTGGAAACACGAGTAATTAACAACAGTTCGCTATTTTCCGATGCTTCTAGGACGTCACAGTGTTTTTATTTGAGTCGGTCAAAGGGGCAATAAGATTCCCAGCAGAAATAGGCTATAAAATAGAGTGTAATAAACAACGCCAAGTTCAGCAGGACAAGGCACCTGAGCAAGGTCCTTGTGCTGGTGCAGGCTCAAAGCAAAACCCCATGCTTGGCCACGGAAAAAATTACCGGATCTACGCCACGAACTGACAATTCTAGGCTGTTGGAAAGAATCTTTAATAGCGGCAAAATTTTACCATTTAAACTTACAGGCGATCACCCACACCGGCCTGATCAATGCTTTAATATTATGGCGGAGACACCATGGCGCTAAAGCTACAGGGATATTCAGGCGGGACCATCCGCTATTCAAGCCAGAATTTAGTGGACGGTGTTCTGTAAACCAGCACGGGTCAGCTGTTGTGGCTTTCCTAAGCATCGCGAGAAGGCATGGCAGTTGACAATCCCAAGATGGACGTACAGCCGATGCGTTCGCATTGTCACTCCATTTCTATATGCTACGAACTCATCGGAATTGAATATTCATTGTTCAAGAATTGACAGTACGTCGTGGTTGCATAAATAGATACATAGAAAGCCTTCCCAGTAAAAGTGAAGAGTAATAAGGAATCACTTGCAATCATCAAACTCCACTAAATCCGTGACATCCTTTAGCCATGTCCATTCTACCATTTCTATCGACCGGCAGGGATTCCATTTCCAGCTTTGAGGGTATCATTCGAGTCAAGTGAGCATTGTCGGTCTCTGACAAACTTGGGCCACGTGTTGGTTAGCACAAGGTACTTGATGTGGCCCTCCGAGTCGTCAAAGATGGTCGCGTCAAAGCCTTCGGGGATGTCGCCCCAGAAGAGAGCCTTGTCGCTCTAGCTTCCAGAGTCGTTGGCGGATTCTGTAGACATTATAACAGTCTCGGAACCGTTTAATGAAGCGCCAGAAGACTTGGCTTTGTTCGCTGTTGTGGTCATCTGGAATGTCTCAAATGGCAGAGCTGGGTCGACGGTGCCCTTGTCGCCGAAAAGGGTACGAGCAGAGTTCTCAAACACTGTCTCGAGCTTGCACTGCTGTTGGAAGGAGATGTTGATCTGGAACTCGGCGTCGCGCGGGCTGATGAAGTTGGTGTAAATGCGTAGAGCACTGTTGAAGCGTTCACGGACGAGTTCTTGGACAGCAGGCCCTTTGATGTTCTCGGGGTCGCGGACCGAGGGCGGTAGTGAAGACTTCCACTCGGTGACAGCTCTCAAGAAGGCAATGTTCTCGCCAGAAAAGTCGCGAAGGGCAGAGAATTGCTGAAGAGGTTCGGGGTTTCGCTCAAGGACATACTCGAGAGCCTCCATGGTGAGAATACTCTCACCTGAAGTACTGCTCTTGCCTGAGCCGCCCTTGGACCAAGAGGTGAGAGCTGAAGCAGCGACGGTCGTGGATCCTGTGGCAACAGATTGGGCACCATGAGTGACAGCCTTTTGTTAAGCTGCCACTGGGCAATGGAGTCAAGAGTCTCTTGTCGTAGGGTTTGGTGCTGGAGGACTTCCCAGCAGGGCCAGAAGATTGTGAAGATCTCAATGGCCATGATGGAGGTGGCAAGCCTACACGAAGTAGATGTCAGTTTGAGTTGTCCTTATGGAGGAGATGTTAAACGGGGCTGGGGTAGGTGGCTTGGACTTACCATTGGGGAGGAATCCAGTAGGCGTTAATAGGTTCCATAGCTGGGACATACAAGCTGACGAGCCACATAGGAGTGGCATGAAGGCTATGTCTTGGTTAGAGTGGAGTTTAGATTAATTACTTTTGTCAAGGGTGACTCACTTGGCAATACAACAAGCAATGGTCTGAGTCCTCCATCCCTGTGTGTCATTGATCCCACGAGACTGCCAGAGGATGTAAGGAGCGACGATCCATGCCCAGACAAATTGCCAGAATACAGAAGGCCACCTAGTAGTAGAGGTTCAGTATATTGGAGGCCATTTAATGAAGGAGAGTATGCTTACCATTCCCAACCTTTGCCCATCTGAGACTTTTCGTACTCCTTAGAACCCGGATGGACTTCAGTACCTGCAACACCCCAGCTGGGATGGAACTTCTTGGAGATGCACCACATGATGATTGTGAGGATGAACTGTCCATGTTAATTTGGTACACAAGGTGTCGCGAATAGAGGTGAATGCATACCTGTACAATCATGCCCAACCCAATTGTCACGAGAATCTTCTTGGTGTAACCCAGGGCCTGAAATTTTCCAAGCCAAGAGTCCCGTCTCGCACGAGGCCTGCTATAGGTATTCTCATCCGAAGCGAATAGCTCCTTCTGGTGCTTGGCGACGTGCAAAAAGCGGCTATTCGAGGCGTGAAACAAGGCGATACCGATAGGGAAATAAATACTCATGATCCAGTACTCGCCCCCGGGAGTGAATAGTGGGAAGTAGACATAACCAGTCTGAACGGCGCCCCAGTAGATGTGGAGCATTATTATGGCGACAAAGGTAAGTGGAAGGTCGCGAATTCGAAGCATGGGCATGTCGCGATGGCGCCAAAGGAAGGCCATGCCGCTGACAACGATGAAGGTCCAGATGAAGGTCCAGACAATCCAGAAGATGCCCAGCCCATCGAGGTTGGGCTCTGGCATAGAGGAGTAAGCCATTGTTGAAGCGACGATAAAAAAGAAACAGCGGTAGGGATCGATGTGTGTTCGACACTAGAGAGAAAGGGAAGTATAATATAGTCAAGTATAGTTTTTTATCTTGTAAGGAACATGGTTGGAAGAAATGCACGATGCCGGGCAGCGCACACAATATTCAAGGTCGGGGTTCGGCACTTAGGTAAGCTTGGGGAGGGGAGACTGATCACTAGGTAGTGCTAGCGGCAGTCTTTTACGGATCAGTCGATCTTCCTCTCTCTGCCTGTCCGATCATTGTTGATCTTGGCCCTACTAAGATAGGGCTACTCTCTGATCCTGGACGTAAGGAACCTTGCAAGTCCCCATTGGTCGACTCATAGTTCGGAATTAATTGTTCACCAGACGGTGCACAGATGAGGAACGTGCTCTTTACTGTACACTAACAGGAGGTAGTCCTTGGTTCATCAGAATTGAACTGAACGTGAATGGATTAACAGGTAGTCAGGTAATTGAAATGGACCCTGGCGAACAGATGGGTTCCTTTGTTTGTAAATTGCAGATCGACGGTTCTCGTCATTTGATCTGTCATTATGCATGTCTTGTCATCGGCCACATTTTGTGTCTCTCTACCCTTCTGTGACTGTAGCCATGACGAAGAATGATTGGGGGCTCTATCTAGTCTTTTGATGGGCAGCCACCGAGGCTAGTAAACTTTCTTTTAAATCGGTCGTAAAGTAAGAGACAAAAAGGCTTGTGTTTGTGTGCGTTATGCTCCCTCAGCCGGAAAGATCTTGTCTTGAGCTGTCACAAACAAACGTCTCCCAGGTCAAGCAAGATTAGGTCAGTATTTGACGTGGTGTGGTTGATGGCTGGTGATAATTGACAGTAGAAGACACCGCTCTCTGTTATCAATCTTCCTTACTTCAGAAGATGACTCTCCGTCTCCCTTGCACGATCCAGAGTGACAGAGACTGAAGAGAGGCAACGTGAGTGAGGCCTACTACGATGCATGTTTTACTGGACTAGGCGCTGTATCCACTGTGATTAAATACAGTAGCTTGGGACTGGGCTAGTCACCGTTGGTTCCTGGCCTGCAGGCGTCGGGTTCACCTGGATAAGGTTATGAGCTGATGTTTGGTTATGGGCAGAGACTGTAACATGACTTAATCTGTTTAACTTTCTGATCGATGTAATTGTCCAGAAAAAGCAATAACAACTGCGAAATCTATCGGGGGTTACATTTTATCATCCCCGTATGCATCTCCTCGGAAACGCGATAGACGAACAGCTGAAGTGGATCAAGGGGTTACATTGGACAGTTATAGTGGAAGGCCCAGTATATATGAGCCACTGTAACTTCCAGCCAGCCTCTGTCACTATCACTATGTTCCATGATCCGCTCTAACATGTCTCAAATCTGTTACTGTCATTATTAGAACAGGTGTTCATCTCCTTTCTTTTTTCTTCCTTTTCCCCCTCACTCAAGATACCCACTTCATGTCTGACAGTAGCTGCCAACGTGGTCCGCACCTAGAGTCTTGTCTAGCAAAGAAAGACCCCAGTCTGGCTGGATTGTGGCAGATTTTATTACGATCACCCACTCTCGATAGCCTACCAACACGCCAGTGCAGATTAAAAGACCCAGTCTAAAACAACTACGCGCTAAAGGAGAAGATGATCAACACAAGTCTTGTCGTCATAGCCCTATTTGAAGCAGTCATCTGTTGTACCGGCGTCAAACCCTCCATCATCGTGTCCGTCCGTCTTCTCATTTGCTGCCCAATGCTCTTTTGACATAACGGCTATTCTATGCTACAGTAGAGTCAGAGCGCACAGTCATTAGTCAGGTCCTCACTGTTTGACTCAAACATGGTGATACGTGGAAACGTATTCATGGCAGCACAAAACTCGTTTTGTTGTGCTATCCCAATGCTTGAATGCATTGTGCCTCTCTACACTACAATGCCCCTTCTCCCCTCTGCCCCTGCAGCCGAATTTTTGCCTACGGCGGTGCACCTGGTGCTTTGGTAGCACCTTGTGGGCTCTCCAGGAGATTACCGTGGAGAGAGATCGGCATTGCAACATCAAATAACTCACGGGTTTTTTTCCGCTCCATGCGTCTCGAAAACAGAGGGGGAACACGTACGCCATTGGAGGAAATATCTATTTGTGCCTGAAGCTGGAACTGAAGCAACAGGTACTGCAAACTTTCAGGGTCACATAATGTTGGTCGTGCTTAGACATGCCACCAGTGGGCAAACGACGTACAAACAAGCCAGGGATACAAGTCGATCAGGATTCAGCGTTGCAAATCCTCTGAAATTCATGCAAATTCGCATCCAATAACTCGTCAACCCCACTGGTTGACATGATGTATGTATCTATGTATGTCACTTCCGACACAATCTTGCTGAGTCGGCGATACAACCTCATCCTTGTGCTGTCACAGCCCAAGACTGGACAGCTTACCCTATAGTCGTATAGGGTGGATCCGTAGCACGTGGCGATACGTTATCGCCAGAGATATAGCTCCCCGCCTGACAGAACCTTCACGTAGCTCCTCGAGCTACGTCTTGTCAATAGAGCCTGACCTGCCTGCAGTGCCTATCTCAATAGAACCGATTCCGCCAGAAGCGTTCCCCGTTCACCTCCTGTATTCCCGAGACCAGCCCGTGACATGTGCCAGCTGTTATGGGGGAGGGTAACAAGAGGAAAGGATCAGCAGTGCTGTTGAATGTTGGAGGGTTCACCCTCAGCTTTAGGATTAAGGTTTAGGATTAAAGTTTGAAATCCTAAACTTAGATCATAGGACTTTCATCTAGGACTTTCATCTAGGACTTTCATCTAGGACTTTCATCTAGGACTTTCATCTAGGACTTTCATCTAGGACTTTCATCTAGGACTTTCATCTAGGACTTTCTAGGACTCAAGTCCTAGAAGGAACCAGCCGAAGATATAAGGTCTCAATAGTCCTTCGATTTCGAGAGGATGAAGGAATACACACGATTCACCTTAATATCTGACAAGTGCAGAGCCGAAATATGTCGGAGACACTACAAAGCCAATGCCGGTACTGGCAGTTTTGTTTTTTGTTACTACTTACGGAATCAGTTTCTCGGGAAGAACAATTCCGTGTAATATACAGCGATAGTATCGTATATTTCACAATCAACATTTTCTGGTGTGATAAACCAGGCTTCAGCCGCTGAAGATGGGACGCTGGACACTTGGAGAAGTTGGCCTTCAAGCAGGCCTGTCGCAGGGACAAGCGAGGCTGGGAGATGGTGTGAATTTAGGACAATAAGGAGTCATTCGGGCCAATCTGTGGCTGGCTAAAAGGCAACTTCGCATAAATGCGCTGTCTAGCATAGTTCGATGAGCTGAATAGATGTAATAACAGGCATTAAGCCCCGGGCCAGTTGGAAATCACCAAGAGCTTAAAGGACCCCTGCCTGACTTGCTATGGACCCAACCATCCGTTATCAATCAGCAGCTCACTCAAAGCTTTATAAGCCTTTCACGCCATTTTAACATCACAAGGCGCTGCTGACCATCTAGGTCATGCAAGCGGTCGAGTGTTTTATAAGTAGAGCGTCGACCCTTGGATGACCGGCTGGCTTCAGTGTCACACAGCAATATGAGAACTCTAGTGCGCACACGATTGTCTGGTTGAATGACTTCTTATTCCCCTCCCCTCATCCTTATATTGACCAGGCCTGTTGCCAGTTATCGCAGGGGGTTAGGTGTTATGAAGGCACTGCTAGTAAATAAATACAATACAGGCGATTCGCACAAACACGACGATTAGTGCCTGGGACCGGTAGAAGATACCCTAACTTCAGGACTTACGCGGCAGTAGTGAAAATATACGGCTGACTATACGACAATACTTGTCCCAACGGGTTTTAAAGGAGAAATACCCACACCCACGCCGCCCTGACCTGGTTCGATATCGTCCCCTCGTTGAGATTCGGCGTTTAATATTAATTCTCGCGTTCCTTTGTCTTCCTTACACGTCATTAACCATATGGTGAGGGTTTTTATAAAGATGATGAGACACTGCCAAGATGCTGGCAGGTAGGTTTTCTTTCCCGTCGCTTCCAGTACCAGTAATAGGAGAGAAAAGAAGAGGCTTAAGAAGCCGATCATAGGCCAGATGTAGGCCACCCGCATATAGAGTCTCACGACTGTAGCAGTAGGGCTCCGTTCGCCGTCCTGTTGCAGATACTGAGCGAGGAAGAACTGTACAGTGACGAAAAGAAGTTAAGGTGCGAGCAGGTTGCAACCGAGAACACAATCTGGACCTCACGGCTGGCCAAAACCCAAGTGCCAACGGCCAATATGGCGATTTGACAAAAGAGTAGAACCCAAAAGACGATAATACCCAAGGATGTGATGACCCGCCATCGGAAGAGGACAATATAAAAATTGTTATTAAGCTTGTTTCGAAGCGGGTAGATCAGATAGATTATCTGTCGGTATATAAGCGGATGAACAGCAACAGCAAAGGGGGGTAGTATATACCTCATAACTCAATGCGGACAATAGCGCTGCGATCCTTCCGAAGCAAGTGACCGCGTATATATCGTTTCTGAGCCCTGTAGCGAGGCCACCTATAATTCCAAATATGTAGATGCACGAATTCGAAGCCCAATACACATTTCTATGAGCAGACCTCTGGACTCTAAGAGGCCGGCTAGCATGAGAGAGACAGAAGAATAGGAGTGAAAGCAAGAGCGAAAAGATCGTATTCGTCACTGTGGAGGTCTCGCTCATCACTTTGACTCAAGAGTTCCACCCACAGGCGCACAAACACTCGATGAATCATGTATGCCAAGGTAGGTTAAAGTTTGACCTGGGAAAAAGTCTGATGCCACACGAGTTAAGTGTTGTTCTAGCGCCGATAAAGTCTTTCTCGGCTCAGGGGCTTTTCTCCACCTGTCTCTTTGTCTTGGAAAGCTGAAGCTACTCGCTGGTTAATAATAAGCCGTTGGTTGTTGGCTCCGATGGTTATTATAGTATCTAAAAATAACAAATAGCAAACGGAAATAACTGCTTAGGGTGGTCTATCTAGACCCAGTCAAGTTCTTGCTTGGGTCAGGCCAAGGCGCTATTTGTGCTGATGAAATGTTTACATTAATTCAGTCTTGAGTTTTGCTTGAGATCCACTATGAGGGGAAGGGATGTCTCCACAAGCTTCACTTTTTTTTCTTTCCTTTTCCCCGCTGTAGCTAGGTAATACTCTTTTGTTCCTTGAGACACGACTAGTGAAGATCTGATCTGCAGACTGTGGGTACATGCGCATACTGATAGACCGACTCCGAGGATCTGGACATCTATTTACGAATGATTGTCGATTGAATTATCACATTCCAGGCGTAGACGGTTTGATAATAAGAATCCGTGTCACTCGCAGACAGTTTCTGTTTCAGGATATATGCTTCACTGTGATTGGTCAATGAAAGTTATTCTGAATGTTTGCTCATCACTCTGATTGACACGGCCGGGATTGGCCGATCTTCCAGGGTTAAGGCGGGAGCAGACTTTCCCAATCGAGTCTTGGTTGGGCTTACGAGCCCACGTGTTAACTAGATTAAACTTTTGGAATAAACTGCCGTTTAACCGGACTCTCGGGCGGGCGAGGGGAAGTCTATGGACAGCCAACGAATCAGCCGAGCGTTACAAGTGGCTTCTCTGCAATATCTTAGTGAGGGTTATAGCGGGTACTAAACCTCGTAACCCTTGTGGTCCGAAACACTTAGTATAGTTAGTCTCGCGATCAGACGTGCACTGACTGGATTCTAAAGCTGAAAGTGTTCAAGTGTCATGGTGTCACGTCGAGTGTCCCTGCAGATGATATCATTATATATCTGGGGACGACCGCCCCCTTGGGAAGGTTAAGAGGAAGGTGTGTCTCCTGCATGTATCGTAAACAAGCCTTCTGTCCCCGTCTGGCTTGACTTGTCGTTTTTGTCACATTACAATGATGCTGTTTCGCAGTCTTTTGGCCTGCCTTGTGGCAACATTGCCTTTGGCTTTGGCTCGGGACTATGCCCTTTCTGCATTGTCAACACTGCCGGAATGTGCTGTAAGCGCTCATTTTTCTTGTCTTGGGAATCGCTAACATCCAAGCTAAAATGCATGATTAACTCAATCGAAGCCTCAATTTGTGAACTCGGGGATACAAAATGTACATGCACGAATGCTGCGCTTCAAGCAGAAGTTGAAAAGTGTGTCTTGTCATCTTGTACAGTCTCGGAATCTATGAGTATGTCCAGAAGTCAATGTATAATACATCTACTCACATCATCTAGGTACCAAGAACACCACCTTAACAGCATGCAGCGCGCCTGTTCGAAACCGCAGAAACCAATTCGTTTCCTTGAATGCTGTAATGGGGATCTTTTCAGGCCTCTTTGTGCTCCAACGATTCCTAACGAAGCTCTTCATTAATCTCCCTCTTGGCCTCGATGATCTATTTATTGTCTTGGTTATGTGTGCTGCTGTCCCGTCTAATATCATCAACGCATACGGTCTGGCTCCTAATGGCATAGGCCGCGATATCTGGACTATAACACCCCAGCAAGTCACTAACTTTGGCCGGTATTTTTATATCATGGCTATCCTATATTTTTCCCTACAGACCTTCCTCAAGCTGTCTATGATTTTCTTTTTATTGCGGATCTTCCCCACAAAAGGCGTTCGAAAAAGTCTCTGGGCCACGGTCATATTTACATCGATTTTTGGCCTGGTTTACGTCTTTATCACTATCTTCCAGTGCAGGCCTATCAGCTATTTCTGGACAAAGTGGGATCACACACATACTGGAACCTGTATTCATATGAACACTATCACATGGTCTAGCGCATCTATCAACATTGCGCTTGACATTTGGATCTTGGCTATTCCTCTTTCACAATTGAAGAAGATGAATTTGGATTCGAGGAAGAAAATTGGCGTAGGTATTATGTTTAGCATTGGCATTATGTAAGTGTTCCTCGTATCTGTTTTATTTATCACTAACCTTTCCCAAGCGTCACCATAATGAGCATCCTTCGGCTTACCGCCACCATCCGAGCGGGCACAGGGATGGGCTCAAATAACCCGACATGGGAATACCTTGCTGTTACCAAATGGTCTACTATCGAATGCAGCGTCGGAATTATGTGCGCCTGCATGCCCTCTCTCCGTATGCTTCTCGTCCAAATCTTCCCCAAGGTGTTTGGCACATCTCGGCGCGGCTACCAAGCCTATGATAAGTATGGCAGCAACAAGCCTACTAATGGAGGTACGAATGCAAGCCGATCCCGTTTGCGAGCACAATTTGGTACAACTTCTCATGTCGACAAAACACCTCCATCAAGTATCGACCCTGTTGGTATTACTTGCAACCGCACATATGAGGTGGAATATGGCCAAACGGATGAGATGCATCTTGTGCCTATGAGGGATATAGACATGGGCTGGCATGGTGAAAGGTCTCAAACGTCTCAGGCATGATTTAAAACTTTGGTTTAATTCGAATATTGTTCGCACGAACCGTGATAGTTTTTAATAATGAGAATCGATATCACACCAAATGTGAAAACAGGCTGGCGGTCCATTCCATTTCCATCCACGCAGCCTCTTGTAGAATGGATGGGCGTCCATGTAGGCCCACCGTGGATGGAATGGATGGAAATGGACGCTAAGAGTGGGCCCGTGGAATGGATGGACGTGGAAATGGAAATGCGTGGACGCTATAAAGGGACAATACACGTGATCCTCCCACCTGTTGCCTCCCGGGCCTCTGCAAAGCTCATTTCAGCTAACACATCAGTCCCTGGCACCTTTATATCCTCAAGGAGCTTCTCAGTGCTCTTCATATAGCCTCCGCAATGCCATGACCTCACCGTCTGTGTCATCCCGATCGTACTAGCGTCCAGCCTGGCACGATCGTCACGAACCATTCGACCACACGTTGAGAAGAGCCTCTCAACATCGGCAGACATAGGAAGGACGGAGAGCACATCGAGAGCCATCTGTGACAGGCGATTAAGAGGCGATTCATCATGAATCGCTCACCAAAATGGAGATTTTCGCTTAAACTTTTAGGCTGGATCGTCTGAGGCTCGATCGAGTAGCTAATTGGTTAAAATAACCCCAACCCCACACTTGGGGTTAGCTAGCGTCAGCTTGGGGTTACGTGACGCGACTGTAACATTTACATTCTACGACAACTGTAACATTTACGACCCCCAGGTTTAACTGTCCGTGGCTGATCTGTAATCCATCTACACTGCATTTTTAACCCTATCTTAGCATCCAGGCAGAAATGCCAGCGATTCTAATTGCAAACACATAGTTAAGAAAAAGGGCACTAATGAAAGTATAGCGATTCCATTTAACATAAACGGAATCGCTGCACCCCTAAAGCTTCAGTCGATAAAATGCATTTCAAGTGGATGCATTAATTCATTATACTGAGGGAAGCTTATGTCTGGCTTGCCGGCCTGCGAAAGTCAATTTTGTGGCATTGCGACCGGTTCAAAGTTCAATTCAATTCATCGATTGAAGTTGAATCGAGACCAGGATTTGGCCCGCCAGGTTAGTCATCAGCCCCTGTAGAGCGGCGGCCAATACATGATGGGCACCTAGGTGCCCAAATAACCTTGGGCATCCCCCCTAGGGCACGCAATATTATTGGCTCAAAATTCCCCACACTTTGACAAAGCACTAAAGCCTCAGCCGGCCTTCATGACTCGTACGGCAGGTACAACAGCACTAACACCTGAGATTGTGTTAAGACATTTGCTTCATCGACTCAACTACAACACCGTCATTGATACCTGGAGATGATATTGCATTGGAATTAAACGTATATGGACCAAAGAATATAGTCACTTCCTATCTAATAATCAAGTCGTTTTGCGCGCTGGATTGACATGTGTGCTGTGCTCTTACTCCTCACAGGGCGGTCTTTGGATCAGTTTTCATGCTGTCGACTCTGCAACGCTCCGTGGACCTATAGAATCGTGTTCACCGCAAAATAATGTGTTCAAGACTTTAATCACCCATTAACCCACAGTTAGGCTACAGCTGTATCTTTGAGCTCATCCCCCGCCTATCTGTCCCGCAACAGCTCTCCAAAGTAGCCCTAACCGTCCTGTTGTAGGCTATGTATTGGTGCCACGCTTAGTCAGGCGGCGCACCTGGGTGCGCTTAACTTTATTTGGGCACCTAGGTGCCCATGTATTGGCCGCCGTATGGTTTGGTTTGACCCCCCATACCAGACCATACCAGACCATTCCGATCACTGGTGTAATGCGACAACTCATGGATGCTCACCCACCAAGCTACTTCTCAAATCTCATCTTGACGATCGCCGGCCTGGAATAGTAATGGATTTCGATGTACTGCGGCATATTGTTTTTCATCATTCAATACTTGATTCGTCATCCTCACCATGTGGTTTCGTCAATGAGGTTTTGCGTCTTCTTACGTTTGAGGCCCTTGACATGACCCATACATGCTGCACTTTCGAAGCTATTGACGAGGTCGTCAGGGATTTAATCACTACAGCAAGCCAAGAGCCTGCCGCGATATTCAGTTGCAGGACGGAAAAGGTTCAACAAATTCGTTCATGCGCCGAGGAAGTATTGAGCGCACGTTTACTCGAAGACTTGATGTCAGAGTTCACGCCACAGTTGATGAAACAACCCCCATGCCCTATCCCAGCTGCATGGCGGATACAGCTCTGAATCCAATGGCTTTCCCATATTAAAAAAAAAGACGCTAATGAAATGACGACCTGAATCCATTGCACCCCAACGGATTCAGGTCACCCATAAGTTTTTATCAGTAAAATGCATTTCAAGTAGATGCATCGATTTATTACTTTGAGGGAAGCTTATATATGGCTTGCCAGCCTTCGAAAATCATTTTTGCGGCATTGCGACTGGTTTGAAGTTTGAGTCAATTGATCAATTGAAGTTAACAGACCGGGATCCAGCAGGCCACATTAGTCATCAGACACAGCCAAGGTTCAGCAGTAGCCATTAGTCATCCATGAGGTCAAGGCAAGGGTAAAGAGGCAGACAACAATTAAGGTTTTGTATCATAGCAACAGCAGAGGTAAGTTTAACAGGGGTCCAAGGAGGATAAGTAAATAGTTAGAAAAACAACCAGCCATCCATATCAGATAAAAACCAAAGACATCCAGCCACAATGTTACCATTTATTAAATTAACCGAGTACCCATTTGTGATTTGTACAGTATGCCGTTATGCATATGTCACCAAGGAGGTTGAATCGCATTTAAAGAAGCACCATAAGAGCATCAAAGCAGCAGTCAGAAGAGAGATTACCCAGCAAGTCAGGGATTTGCCCGGCATGATTGATGACAGAAGAGGGTTGTTAACGTGGCCAACGCCACCGCCGACGACCGACCCGATCCCATATATCCACCCGCCGGTCCCCGATAACTTAGGTTGTGGCGAGGAAGGGTGTTGGACCGTGGTTGACACCCCGCGAGGCATGCAGGAGCATTACCGTAAGGAACACGGTTGGAGTAACCCGCGCGGGAGAGGCGGAAGTCAGCAAACGCGGAGGATACAGGCCCAGCTGGTCCCATGGCGCACCGGCGTCCAAAGCCAGCGGTTTTTCAGCAACGGGCCGGCCAGTAGTTGGTTCGAGGTCGGGTTTGGGGCGCCGGCCACCCAGACGGCCGATGAGGCCGCCATGATGGAGCGGGCGGTGCGTGCCATGGAGCAGAAGCAAGAGCAGTTCGAGCGAGAGGATAGAGAGTGCATCAAAGCCGCCGACGCAAAGACAGATGCGAACGCGTGGTTAGAGCGTGTAGGATGGGCCGACCATTTGCAGGGTTTAGATCCGGAAGCCATGAGACAGTTGACAGACCCGGTCGGCGAAGAAGAGCATGTTTTACAGTTGATCCAGGACAGTATCATGCGGGTCATGTTGCAGGCACGGATTACAGCCACGCCCAGCACGGTCGGCAGCCAGGCATTATTCGAAGTACAACGGAAGGAGGTAGACAAGAAGCCGCGGCGGCCATTCGACAACCGAGTCGAAGAAGACACATGGGCACGGTACACAGCAGTTTGGGTCAAGTTGATATGTTATGTATACCGTGCCGAGACCATGGAGGACAACGAGAGGCCCGGGTTCCGATTAACGAAACGACAGGGGGATACGATGGACGAGTTGACGGAGTTAATAGAGGAGTATGTTGAAGACCCCGAAGCCAATCCATTAGATGAGGAGCGCGTGGACGAGTTGACGCTGCAGGTCGTTATGGCATTGTTGGATCACAGGTTAACGGCAGGTGAATACCGCAGTGGTATTATCAGTGGGTTGGCCGTGCTGGGCATCCGCAAAGACGGTGGATGGATGGATGTGATGGATTACACGCCCATGTATTCAGCCGTGATCAAAGTAGCGCGGGCCATGGTCGTGTATCAGTCGTATCGGGAGAGGAAGGAAGAGGTGGCCCGATTACAGCAGGAGAAGGGTTTAGGTGAGGAAGAGGCCGAGGAGGAGGCGACCAGCATGTTCCGGATCGTGCGTGAGAAGGTGCAGAGGTTCATGACGGTGACATCGAAGGAGACATACGCCGAGCCGACGCCGATGGATTGGATATACGAGGCACGCACGTACGGCATGTATATTCGGTTCAACACGCCAGCAGGCGGAACCGTGGATTGGGATGGCGACCATATCACGTATAGAAAGACACGGTTCCGGATGGCCGCGTTGACCGAGATGTTGCATGCATTGACGAGGGAGGCGAGGGAGCATTTAGCGACGTTGACGATGGTGGAAGACGTGGACCAGTTACCGCGAATCCCGTGGAAGGAGGTGGAGGACGATCACAGTGAGGACCGGATGGGGTATTCATTTTTGACCGATGAACGGAACCGCGAGTGGGTAAAGAGAGGTAAGAATTGGGTGATGAACCAGATCACCGATACACAACCGGACGGGCAGGGCCAGGCACGACGCAAGGTGTGGATCGACAACGGCAGAAGGGACGGAAAGCCATTCCAGGCCCGGGCGGTACAGTCATATGGCCAGACATTCAACGGGTTCATGGAACGAATGTTCATGTTGATGTACATGATGAGCCAGCCAGCACGGATACCCGAGATGTCGGGCATCCGGCACCAGAACACCATGAATGGAGGGGTCAGGAACATATTGGCGCACAACGGCATGATGTGCGTGGTCACGTTATATCACAAGGGATTCCGGTTGACGGGTCAGGCCAAGGTGATTCACCGGTATTTACCGCATGCCGTGGGAGAGTTATTGGTGTGGTATTTATGGTTGGTTTTGCCATTTTGGCAGCAGGTTCAGGGTATCGTCAAAGATGCCGGTATCCGCAGCCCGTTCATGTGGCCGGATGAAGTGGTACGCAAGGCAGAAGGCAGTATCGTAGAGGAGAGGGAGGCAAGACGAGCGGCATTGGAGAGGCACAGTCAGAATGGCGGCGGCATGCATGAAGAAGACGATGATAACAGCGGAGGTAGTACAGAGAACCCGCATGACCCCGATAACCCCGCGAACGCCGATGATATTGGGTTCCAGAGCTGGGTGCAGGAGCGGAAGTGGACATCAGACCGGGTCCGTCGAATCATCCAACGGCACAGCAGGCGATTATTAGGCGTGACGTTAGGTATCAGTTCATGGAGGCAGATTGCGATCGCCATAGCCCGTCGGTATTTGAACGGTGCATTTAAAGAGTCGACATTGGATGGGGAGGATGAAGATGACGATTTGGATGACAACCCGGTGGATTTGCAAGCCGGGCACGCAACGCACGTGGCGGGCATGGTATACGCACGCGAGTTGCAGCAGGGATTGTTCAGCACGGCATCGATGCGGGACAAGTTCCGAGCCGTCAGCAGGCAGTGGCACCGTTTGTTCGAGTTCCAGGACAGCGAGGAGAGTGGGGCGTCGGCCGCAACCCGGCGAAAACGAGCCCCGTATGACACGGAGCGTGAGTATAATCGGATGCAGCGGTTCAGACGATTGCAGCAGGTCGATATTGCCGGTCAGTTACGGCAGATGATGGGGCCGTCGGCGGCGTTCCGTGGTCAGCAGGAGACGGTGATCCGGGCGATCATACGGGGCGAGAGTCCGATTATCCAGATCGCAGGCACAGGTGAGGGCAAGAGTATGTCGTTTTTATTACCAGCATATTGTGCCAACGACAACGGCGGGACGACAATCGTGATCGTGCCGTTGATTTCATTACGGGATGATTTACACGGTCGTTGTGATAAGAGCAAAATCGGGACATATAGTTGGAAGAGCCGCGAGGGACACCAGATTGCCCCAATTATATTCGTGACGCCCGAGTCAGCGGTGACGAAGGAGTTTGGCGATTTCGTAAACCGATTACAAGCACGGTGTGCATTAGACCGAGTTGTAGTGGATGAGTGCCACACGAGTTGTAGTGGATGAGTGCCACACAATGTTGGACAGCACCGCCCGATTTCGACCGCAGATGATGGAGTTGGGTCAGGTTTTGAACGAATGGGGTGTGCAAAAGGTTTTTTTAACGGCCACATTACCGCCCGGCGAGGTAGAGAGGTTTTGCGAGGTCGTCAAGTTGCCGGCAAGCCGTGTGAAGATATTCCGATCGCCAACATCGCGGCCGAATATTCGGGTATAGGGTAGTCGAAGCGCAGGCGACACCGCCACCCAGGGTTCAAATCCATACCACGAAATCCACATATGGATCCATAATGTGGATCCATATCCATTCCATTCCATTCCACGTAGGCTTCAGCATTTCCATATCCACGCCACGGAATCCCTTCCACATGTTCCACATGTGGAAATTGTGGCAAGGAATGGAAATTTAGGTGGGGTTTGAAAATACCTGGATTTCCTTATGAAATAGCGCATACCCTAAGTACTTTCCATCGGCAATAACAACGCAACAGCAACAATTTTCCACTCCGTTTTACCCGTACACAAAGTTCAAACAAGTCTATTCTAGGACGGTTTACTATTACTCACGCCCTTACTATCCCAAATCGAAATGGCCACCCTTCATCCTACCAAGTCAACCACACCCGTTCCAGAACGTACAGAAGAAGACAATCAACGACTCTTCCAGCTCTACAAAGGCTGGACCTTGACGGAGAGAGACGGCCAAGTGCGTCAATGGGTATATCAGTTCGGCTACGATATCCAGCATGCCCAAAAGGGGGAACGCCGATGGGTGTGTTGCCTTTGCATCAAGCAAAAGCGGCCGAGGCCAAAGAGTTATGCCATCAAAGGGTTGCAGAACGCTGAGGGTCACCTGTACACGGACCACAATGGCATCATGGATCCGACAGGCAAGAGGCAAAAGCCTGCGAAGGCATCCGAGAAAGCACATCAGTCCATTGCAACAATCCTACAGTTGAACCCGAAGGAGCCGAAGGAACAAGATTTGATCAATACCTTGATCAAACGTTTCGACAAAACTGTATTCCAGCAGAAACTTGTCAACTGGATTGTCAATTCTAACCAATCCTTCTCGATCGTCAACGATCAAGATCTTCGAGACATCTTCAACTACCTCAATCCATCTGTTGAGATCACAAAAGCTAACATTACTGACGTGACCGTGCGTGCCATCGCAGAACGAGAATTTACCAACAATATGGAAAGAGTGAAGGATGCTTTGCGAAAGAGTCCGGGACAGATCCATATCCAGTACGATGGCTGGAAGTCTGGTAACCGACACGCCTTATACGGCATCACATGTGTGTTTCGGGATTCAAACAATCGGCCGCAGAAGTGCGTTCTCGGACTGCCTGAGCTTACGGAGCGGCACACAGGCGAGAATATCGCCGGGCAAATTATCGAGATCATTCGGGAGTACGAGATCAGCGATAAACTCGGATATTTTACACTGGATAATGCCGGTAACAATAAAACCTCGATGGGGGAGATTGGATTAGAATTTGGTTTCGACTGGGCGAAGCGATGGGTTCGCTGCGTTGGCCACGTTGTCAACATAGTAGTGAAACAGATGCTGTATGGCAAGAACCCGGATGCTTTCGAGAAAGAGGTCTTCGAAGGACTTCACACGGCAGCGAAGGAGCATGAAGTCTGGAGGAGGCGAGGCTCTGTTGGAAAATGGCATAACTTTGCTGTTGTAGGTGGCTGAGTCACCTGCTTTATTTGTTATACTCACGAAGACCTAGGAGGTGAGCAGATCGGACACGTGGACCGATATGCTCAAGAAGGTACAAGCTGTCGAGAGCCAACTCTCTGATGATGCTCAGCTCAAGAAACACCGTCCAGTTGGAGTTGTGGTCGACAATGCTACCCGGTGGCTTTCTCAATTCTCGATGATTGAGCGCGCTCTCGCCTTGAGGCCATTTTATAATTCTTTTGTCCAGAGAGCATCAAACGAGTGGGAGAAGGTCAACTTGACGAGAGCTGGCCACATCAAAAAGGGCTCCAAGCTGCCCTTCTTCCTGAAGGAAGAGAATCGCATGACAGCTGATGATTGGCATGTGCTCGGGACTCTTTACGACATTTTGCTTGACTTCCAGCTGGTTGTGAGAGGCCTTGAGGGTGATGGACAGGGAAAACACCAGAGAAAGGTCGAAGAAAACGAGATCGACCCTCCACTGTCTGGTAAGCCTTAGACTTCTCAAAAGCGGCCTGATTCCTATTTTAACAGCTGACTTGTACAGGAACAAGCTGGGATCTTATTCACGCGTACGAATTTCTTCTCGAAACCCTCGAATCCGGGAAAAGAGCAGTCGCCAATTTTCCGGACGGCCATCATCTCGCTGTCAACATCAACCTGGGCTGGCTCAAATTGAACGAATACTACGAGCATCTGAACGACAGCCCCCTGATCTATGGCGCCGCAGTTCTTCATCCTGCCTACCGGTGGGCACTGTTTGACGATTTGTGGGGAGACGACGACGAAAGACAGTTGTGGATTACCAAGGCGAAGGAGATGGTCCAGGATCTCTGGGAGAGAGAGTATAGGGACCTGGAGGTTGATGACCCAGAGATTGAGTTGCCTGCCAATAAGCGGCTGAAGACCTCAAGAAACAAGTTCACAGCGTGGCGCACAAAGAAGCGAGGACTGACGGCTGGAGGGATTTCTGTTACCGAGTCGCCAATTCAATCCCCAGCTCAATCCCCTAGGTCCTCGGTTGGCGGTCTGGATCTTGATGAATACGAGCAGTGGCAGCGTGATATCGAGGATGCTGATGCTTCTGTCACAGATCCCTACGAATACTGGCACATAAGGCGGCTCAAATACCCCCGGTTGTCTAGAATGGCCTTGGATCTGCTTACTGTGCCACCAATGTCAGCCGAGTGTGAGAGGCTATTCTCGACCACTGGCCGCATGGTTACCAAGAGCCGCAATAGGCTAGATGCCAGTACAATTGGGCTTTGTCAGACACTACGGAGTTGGTTGCGTGCCGGTTTGATCGGGTCGCTAGATAGGATTCTAATGGACGAGTGACAAAAACGTCGACGACCAAGACCTGGATGCGGCCCACTAATTACCATTGTTGGACAAAGTAGGTTTCATTCCACAAATTCCACAATATGGATTCATTTCCATAATGGATCCATTTCCACCCATTCCACATCGAAGTTATTAGTCAGCATCCATATCCACGCCATATTCACAAATGTGTCGTGGAGTGTCGTGGATTTGAACCCTGGTTGCCTTAGCCTCCAATATCTTAACCTGGTTCCGTGGGTCACATAGACCACAAACCCAGTATCGGCCACCTGCTGTACCGTCGTCGCTAAGCCTGATGACGTATTTGCCGTACCGAAGGATCCATGAAAGGCTTCTCCTTCGCTTTTGTGTATCCAGTCCTCTAGGACATATCGGAGACCGTCGATGTATAGCGAAGGGAGTGAAGAAGGTTGAGCGACGTCGAGATGCTCAGGCCGAACGGTCGCCAGTTGGCTTGCTATGCTTCTCGTGCGCCGAAGGTTCGAAAGGGCACTATTGCCAGCCACGGACTGGGTCGTCTCGAAGGAGGAGGAAGAGGAAGTTCCCGCAATGGATTCTTTGTCAGGCATCTCGAAAATAGAGCGAAATGCGGTATCCAGGTTCGGGGATATCAGCTGCGTCAATGCACTGTCGCGTTGCTGCAGCAGATTGTTGCGCGATAAGGACCAACTGTGGGAAGGAATCCTGTCAGACAATTGGCTCTACAGGGATCAGAGATGGCACCAGTTAATTGATGAGAAATATCTTAGGAATAAAAGAAATTTGAATAGCCATGTGTTCAGGTATGGCTATTTAAGCTCATGTCGTTAGGATTGGAGCACTTGATGCGACAAACCGGATGTGAAACCGGATACATGACCCCAACGTATGGGCCGCGTTTCACATCCGCTCGCACGGTGCTTGCGGTTTTGCCCCACTTACTTAGATCTTACTTACTTACTTGCTTCTTAGAGGCTTTACTTACTTACTTCGCTGCCGGGCTTACTTACTTACTTATTACTTACTTACTTGGTTACTTACTTGCAATTACTTTACTTATGTCGAACGCTGAGATAGATGACCCATATGGCCCCCTGGTAGATAGATAGATGTAGATTTACATCTATCTACATCTCGTCTATATTGGTAAATAGATTCCCCACCCTGGAGGCAAACATTAATTTTGATATTGACTTTTATCAACACACTCAATTTAGACCTATGACCAGTAATTATCAACACAGATGCTGCCTTGCGTATAGAATTGCTATACAATTGTAGAGATTGGCCCTTGATATGTCGTACCTCACACTTATTAAAGCCACTCGACCCGTTCATCCTGGATACCTTTATGCTGAAAGCTTGACCGTATGTTACTGGACGTGGGATTACTTCTCCACTTTATAATCCTCAATCTCACTCTCGGTCCATTTCCACAGCTTAACCCCTAGTTCCTCATCCGTGGTCCACTTGCTGCCACGGCCTGTAATACCGATAGGCTCATAATACTCTCCAGCCTTAACGCCTTTCCCTGTCGCTGCCCATAGCTGAGTCAGCGCTCCAGTAGCGGCGTCTACGCCAACAACTGCTCTAGCAACAGTTAGGGCGGTTCTTATCACAATGCTCTGGCTGGCTGTTTCATGGCCCAAGTTTGTCTTCACCATGCCGGGGTGGACAGAGACGGCCTTGATTTTGGGATATCGCTTAGTGAGCTCCCGGGCGTGAAGGATATTTGCCAATTTGCTCTGTCCATATCGAGCGCGGGTAGCGATGCCATTGGCTTCTGTTTTCAGTGTCTCCCATAGTATGCCTTCGCTTGGCGCCATGTTATGGGCTTCGGATGAAAGCACAACAACGCGAACGTCGGAGTCTGGCAGGCTGGCAGTGTTGATAAGAGTTGGCAGCAATAGTTTGGTGAGTAAGGCATGCCCCATATGGTTGGTGCCAAATTGGATCTCGTATCCATCTTCGGTCAATCCAGCAGGCGTGATCATGATGCCAGCATTTAGCATCAGAATGTCCAGGCGCGATGCTTGCTTTCTGAAGGTGTTTGCGGCCTTGGAGATACTTGCAAAGGATCCCAGGTCCATATGGAGGAAGTTGATAGACACTGCTTTAGGTATCTCCTTCTGAATGTCGTTGATGGCCGTGCGTGCTTTCTCGGCATTGCGGGCCCCCATCCAGATCTCAGCAGGCTCATTCTTTGCTAGCTGCAAGATTGATTCTTTGCCGAGTCCATTGTTGCCTCCTGTGACCAAGATCACCTTACCCGTCAATGCAGGGATATCCGTATCAGGATTGAAGTTGATGCTGGTGCTCCCCCCAAACATATTTCCGACTTGCCAGTTGAGGTGATGTTAGTAGTAGGTATGTATAAAGGGAAAACGTTAGTTCTAGTCCGACTAGCTAACAAGGGATGTGGTGTACTAAAAGGGGAATGAGTTGCTGGGTTTATATTGGATTGAGAATGAGATCTTGTACGCACAAACAGATGCACCTGGTGTAGGACTGTGTGATTTTGTGGTAATTAATCTGCGAGGGGGGAGGATGCTGGGAGCGAGATTTATACTTCTTACAAGATCTGCGGCTTTGTCTAGGTCACCATGCCGTAAGAACTGCCGTGTCCAATCACCTGAGTTGGCTCTCTGAATTACAACCTTCAGACTCAAGCCTTGCAGTCCCTCCACTCTGCTCTTGACGGAGTTTAGATGTCATGCGCTATCGCCGAAAGCTTAAACCACAACGTTGTGGAGTTTCGGCGACTTTTTATACAGTACCGGGCGGCAGTTCCCCCGGTCCGCGTATTCAACGGGGAATTCGCAGAACCCGAGCCAATAGAATTTCATGATTCCCGGAATGTTGTGTCTAAGAGTTCGGATCAATGTATTAGTTGAGAGGCACTGAGAAAGAAGTATAAGTTCTACTTTTGCTTTAACAATTGTCTTTTCTTTTCTTATCAGTCTACCAACCATTTTTGCTAACAACATCGTTTATTCTACGTGCTTATTATCATCTAGATGATGACGATTCCGAAGACTACGAGAAGATGGGTACTGCCGTCACTCGATGGCCCGTCATCTTTGAAGCTTGAATCTGTCGATCTTGTTCCTCCTGCACCTAACCAGGCTGTCGTCAAGAGTGAGTATGATCCATTCCGCAAGAGCGCATTAGAAACTAATTTTTGTTTTCTCCAGTGGCTGCTTGGAGCCTGAATTATCGCGATCTCGCGTTGTCTCAGGTATGGCCCATTGACTTGATTATTTGAGGATTCTGAGCAAACACTGAAGTCCGCTAGGGTCTGTATCCAGTACCATTGCCGCTGCCTTTTGTTCCACTCTCGGATGGTGCTGGAGTGGTTGTTGCTATTGGAGAACGAGTGAGGAGTCTGCGGCCTGGAGATAAAGTGTTTTCAGTCTTCAAGCCTATGTGGCGCTCCGGCCGTCTTCAGCGGGAGTTTGAGGTTTCAAACCTTGCAAGCCCCGACGTCCCAGGCATCCTTTCAGAGTACGTCGTGCTTGATGAGGAATATTGGGCCCCTATGCCTAGTAACTTGAGCTTCATCGAAGCCAGTACACTAACCGTTGCCGGGGTCACCGCTTGGAATGCTCTATATGGATTGCCCGATCATCAGCTCCGACCAGGCCAGTGCGTCTTAACTGAGGGCACGGGCGGCGTGAGCATTTTCAGCCTACAGGTTAGGAGCGCCCAAACCCCCATCTAGTTATCTGTTTTATGCTTACCGAAGTCTTTTTCTAGTTTGCAAAAGCTGGAGGAGCAAAAGTCATCGCCACTACGTCTTCCGCCAGAAAGGCCGAGGTGCTGTCGAGGCTTGGTGCTGATCATGTTATCAATTATAAGGAGGTGAACGAGTGGTCTGACGCTGTCAAGAGTGAAACCCCCGGAAAGAAAGGTGTGGATCTCGTTGTAGACGTCGTTGGCGGCAATACTATGACTCAGGTGGGTTCCCTCGCTCTTCTATCCTACTCCCAGAAACTTATCGCGTCTCAGGCACTGAAGACTGTTAAGTCGGATGGTCTGGTGGCAGTTGTGGGCTTCATCGCTGGCCTCGCAGAGCAACAGCCTACAACAGTTGACATGTATTTCAACATGGCCACGTTCCGTGCTATCCACTGTGGAAGCCTGGAGCACTTGCTGCAAATGAAGGAGGCTATTGAGCAGCATGATATTAAGCCATATGTTGATCGTGTTTTCAAGTTTGAAGACGCACCTGCTGCGTTTACACATATCAGCGAGCAAGGCTTTATTGGAAAGGTCTGTATCTCGATAGCATAAGACATGATAGAAATTATGCAGACGCGAACTCTAAGTTCTGTCTGCTGATTTAAGCTCTTAGCCACGAGCCTCAACTGTAAATAGAAGACACGAACTCAGTGCTGTTCTCTAATCCTCGCTGGCCGAATTGCCACTGCCGCATTGTCGCAGCTCCCATCCATTTAGTTCTGTACGTCAGGGTTTCGCACAACACAGATTACAAACCGTCTTAGCATGAAGTTCGCTGAGATGATCGGAACATGTTCTGATTGGTCTATCATGTTATATTATGTTATGTATATTTTCGTCCGGGGGGTCATTGGCCCCGAAATGACGAGGTGGGAAGAAGTCGCAGATAAGACAAATGAAATAGTGCCCGGAGGCGGTGTCAAGAGCTCGCGAAGCTCAGTGTCGTTGAAGACACATGTCACGAAGAAACGTCAACTCTCTGAATCCCTTTCTTCAGGCGGCTGTTAGGGTCCCGCTAGTCCCACAGCTGCTTTTGTTGCCATTTTGGCCTGTAATTTTCTGCCCTAGCAGAACGCTAACAGCGGGTGGCAAGGAAAAATTTTTACAGGAGAGAGTTCGTTTGAGCTATTTTATTTAAAGGAGCTAGGTCTTATAGGGTAGGCTATTTTTAGGTATACAGTGCGCTGACCTACTCGCTTATCAACCACGTTAGAACATTTAGTATTCTTATAACCCCTTTAACTACATATTTCATATTAAGAGCTTACACGTCAGGATAAGTATCGTGCAACTGCAGCAATCATATTTCCCCGCAGCCCATAAACGACTGCTTTCTAAATTTCAACGGTAATTTATTGAATGAGACCATTTCCCAATTCCCATAAGGACTATGTCCAGCGTGGGGGAGGTTGAAAAGCGAATCTTTGTGACCATGAAATGCGACTAATATTGTTTAGAGGGTACTTGCGCAAGTGTGGGGGAATACGTGAGCACTCTGGTATCTTTCAAGCACTGAGATATAGGGTAGGCCCGTCTTGTAAAAAACTTCCACGATGAACTTCAAAACATGCTGATTTTCCGTAGATTGGAAGTAATGCAAACAAAACTGGCCCGTTTAGATATCTCCCGTCAGGAGCTTTCTATCCGTGCCAATGTTCTCACGGTCAGAAGACCATTTCGACCTTGGAGTCTCACATGTCTCGTGTATCCTCAACCTGGAAATGTCGCGTTGTGCGCCTCGATGGTCTGTGCACGATGACACAAGCCAATAGGGGTGTTGCAAAAGCTAATTAGAGTAGATCCAACAAAAGTAGATAAGATTATCTAATCTTATCGGATAAGCATGCCACACGGCCGATAGCATTTTAGCTATCGTGATATCACATTTAGCTGAAAAAAGTGTGATATATATTCACGGTGATATATATCACTTTAGCACTTTAGCACAGTGTGATATCACTTTAGCATATCAAAATACGCAAGTCTGTTATACCCTGTCTCCCAGAGCTGCTTCACCGCAGATTGTGCGTTATCAAACTACATTTGTTTTTCTTTTCCGGCTTGGAGTACCCATTCTTGCCTGAACCATGCCCACTTTCGATATGGGTCGAGTATCTGAGCTGCATAGTACGCTGGTGGAAGGTCAGTATCTTCAGGGAATCGATTCTGCCATTGATAATAAATAGCTCTTGCTTATGCTTTCCGGCTGCACACTCGTGGCAGTAATACACTTCTTTCTTATCACTGTCTCGGATGTAGCGAAGACCATACTTCCATACATATGATGAGCCCAGACGGGCTGCTTTCTTTGTGGTCTTTTCGCGATTCAAGTACGTGATGTTGTCTTGTACAAATTCGTCTGGAGGCTCGGGATACTGAAGGGGAGCAGGTGATGGCGTCGAGACAAGTAGTGTGGGAGCAGGCGACGGTGTAGGAGTCTTGAAGGATAATGGCGTTGAGCTCGTAGCCGGAGAGGACGGCGAGGTTGGAACTGGATATTCCATATGTGATACCTCAATACCGTAAATAGGTCAACTACGTGTTGTAGGATTGTAATTTTAAGCCGAGAAAATTCTTGACCTTGAGGCGCTAGCCAGTTTGGTCCTTAACCCAACCGCCTAGCGCCACCAACTCAGCCTATTTTTAGCCCATTTTAGCCTTACTGGTATGACTTGGTATACCGGTAATACCATGGTATTGAGATTTCTTCAAACCATACCAAGTCTTGGCGGTATTTACCATACCAATACCAACTCATACCAGACCATTCTGATCACTGGCTTCAGCAGTCTCAAAATTTTCGAATCGTCCCCAGAGTTTCTAGATGTCCCTGATATCGAGCGTCCCAAGAACGCACAGGGAGATGAAGATGCTTTGGTAGCGTACACAATCATGGTGAACGATCTCAACCAGATTAGGTCCTACATCGGATGGATTTGGTCCAATTACCGAGATGGATGTTTCGATCTCGCCAACGATGCTGTTGCCACGAATACTGGGATCGATCTGGCACGCAATCTTATTGAGCAAGTCCTCTCAATTTTTAAAGATCATGGTGGTACCAGTACTATGCTGGGGAAGTTTTCTTTTATCTGTCGTAGACGAGATAGATTTTCACAGGATGATATTCTTTCATGGGGCCCAGCCGGTAAAAATGAAAATATTTATGAGGTCGCGGACAAAACCTACCTGAATGCCAGTCTGTTGCTTGATGGCCTGGCTAGGGTTTTACCTCCAAATGATTCACCAATCTACAAGGAAGGCATTTTTGGAACGTACGATCCCCAGAGTGATCGAACGTCCAAGAAAGGTCGAGCCGAATTCAAAGAGGATCAGATCATCCTATCCGAGTTCTTCACCGAGGCCGCCACGCTCGCTCGTCTTGTTCCTAACTACCCAGTTGAAGACAACTTCATTCGAGGAATCCGAGAGTTGGATGCCACTGGAAACGTACCTTTCCACCTTGTCTACGCCGACCAAATCCTCTTGGACGTTCATCACATCATCAGAGATCACGCATCCAGTGCATTAGACAGTCTGCTCAAACACACGATTGCGATGGCTTGCGAGCTGAGTAGCCATATCGAGTTTCATGAGAACTTGAGAATTAAAAACTGACCTGCTTCAAATGAGCGCGCTCTCCGCGTGTTTAAGAATTCCTTACAATGGTTGGCTCTAGATCCAGTCTTCCTTGCCAAATAAAGAGTCTCGCAAGGAGCTGGAAGCCTAGCCATGGAATCTGGAAGACACCGCGTACTTGTTCACTCCCCAATACTCTGCGGGCTTGTGCTATACCACTTTCGATCTAAGATGTATAATCTTGGCATTGCCATCATGAACTCCTGGGGCTCGATCACGTACCCTGCACATCTGTATAATGCCCTTCGAAATGAAGGCCTTCTCCATGGACAATGGAAAGATATGGACGTTGTCCAAACCTTGCTGGGAAGCTTCAACGCGCTGTTCGCCTGGAAGTCCGTGGGCGGGGTCTGTGCACTATTGCAGAATCGGTTGTTGTTGAGCTGGTCGCTTCAATTAATAAAGTGATGAATCGATGAATCAATGTATCATTTATGGCTCCGTTACATTACTATCGCCTCTTCGCAAGCCGATACGATACGGGGTAGCCAAGCTATTCCTTTCTTGAATATTTCTGAGCCAAGACATTTTAAGCGGGACTGCACCATTCCGCTTTCGATTTTGCCCTGTGCCAAGGCTTTATAGTGGATCCGCGCTTTTTCTGTTTGGGTTTTTTTCTGAGCCAAGACTTCCTTGTGTCAATCAGATGATTGTTTCAAACTCTCTCATAACTCATGCCACAAAGTAGTAAAAAATATGGGACTGGTCTCAACGACCTACGAAAATTCTGTTTTAATCCCGGTATCACTTCCGTGCCGTTCTCTGAAAATTCTGTTCTCTGAACGGCCGGTCATCCCGAGCCCCAACATCGCTATATGAATGCTCTGCGGGGTCAATCAGTTATGTGTATAAATACCCCAAGGGATGCAGTATCATTTCCAGACACCAGCACCTAAGCAATTCGACAACTAAATAAACATGTCATCATCTCGTCGACCCTCCCACCAAACCCACCTCAAGGAGGCTAAAGACCTGGAAGAACAACTCTCCAGGAAGACACAAGAGGCATTGCGTCAGAAGAAAGATTATGAAGCTGAACTTGCGAAGAAGGACGCTGAGATCAAGACTCTGAAGGAAGAGATCTTAGTGCTGCAGATTGAAAATGCGGTCTCTGAGCGAGGCAATCAAGGAGATTGCCGATGTTGTTAACCCTAAGCAAGAGGAGGAGTGAAACAAGTCGCAGGAGACGGAGTGTTCTCAGTGTAAGATAAGAAGATTTTTTGTTACGACCCAACAAGTCGTCACGCACGTAAGGTGGACATCCCCATTTTTCGCACCAATAAGTAGTTACCTACCCTGTAGAAGTCGAACGCACGCCATACGACTTGCATACCATCAAGTATATATACATTCCTTTAGCACTAGATATAACTTAGCTCACCAGCTATCAATAAAACATCTTTACCTGAATACGCCTTACCCGCTTTATTCAGTATTAAGAGACGTGACACTTCGCAACGCTCAGTATCACAACGCCCTACGCATCTGCCAACATAAACCTAGTACGGACTAGTTTATCCCTTGGGAACCCCAACCGTCACAATTTTGCAACTAGGTAAATGTATCAAATGCGTTTGACCTAAACAGTTGAGCTTACATGTTAATCATTGCCGTGAAACAATTGCGTAAGTTATTGACCAATAGACCCCTGCTGCGCTATACGGCAAAAGACTAGGATGTAAGGTCCCTGACCTTACACTGCATTCTCATATATATAGCTATAGCGCCCCCAGGATCAGGTTCAGATTCGGGCTCAGACTCAGGTTGTGACGCGCCTTTCAATTGACCACGGAGCGTGGACTCGCGTTTCCTGTAAAATTTTGCGCAACTGCGAATTGACTCGCCACTATTGATTCTTTCACGGATTTCTTCCTGACCACAATGTCGAGCGTCATCAGAAGTACTCATATTAAAAATTTGGATTTCTTTCTGATATTATTTAATGGTGTTGTGATGATATTTACAGAAAAGGGGTTGGGAAATTACGGTCGCAGGGAGTGCGCAGACGGTGGGGGTGCGCGGAAAGTGGGTACGCGACACAACCCACTCAACTTCTGAACAACTCAAAACACTATGTACATCGCCATTCCCGACACTAGATACACAAATAAACATTCCCCTTCCAAATCGAGTCCCTTACCCAGTCAACTTCTTGACAACAAAAGTTGTTCCGAGCTTCTGAGTCTCTGGATCATTGGGATACTCAAGATGCTGAGCATTGATGCCATACCCATGTGTCGTATCACAGACTCCATCGCCCTATTCACATTAGTCAATACCATCCAAAACCCAGCTTGATAAGAACTTACAAAGATACAAACATCAAGCGTGCGAGAGACCCAGTTCTGTGGAATACCTCCACCCCCAAAAGCCTCAAGCCCATTGACATTCTGAGTCGTCGTACCACCATTGTTATCAACATTACACGCCAACCCGCTCTTATGCAACGGGTCACCAATCAGAAACACCCCCTTAACAGCATCCCCAGCATTCCCCGTCAGCTGCGACAACGCGTTCACGGTCGCCGCAGCGCCCTGGGAGTAACCCTCCAAGATGAAACATTCACTAGGGTTAGACGCCAAGACGCTCTTCACCTCGCGGATGATGTCCTGCGTTCCCTGTGCAGAGTTTTGGTCCCAACCGGCGGGGTACACAGTGTTGTAGATCTTGCCGCCGGGGAGTTGGGATGTGATCTGGGAGTTCATGGTGCGGAAGCCAGCGGAGGGACCTTGGAGTTCGCCGGTGCCGCGGGTATTGATGATGGTGTAAGATATACACTTTGCGGCTCTTAGGTTAGGAGCGGCGGCTACGCAGCCGGTAAGGGCGAGGAAGGTAATGAATTGTGAAAGCATAGCTGATACTTGGCTTTAGTATTGTCAAGCGTAGGTAATGAATGATGAGTGTTGGGTCGGATTGGAACCGAAGGCTTGGCAGCCCTGATACTTATAGACCACCATCACCGTGGCCAAAGCTATCATCCACCATCTCAAACAACTTTGCCGAGGTTTACAGCAGGCCGATTCAATATCGGCGGGGAAGAGCTGCAGTACATAATGCCTCTTTGAGTTAGCTTAAAGTGGCGCGCGCTACCCAATTCCGTGAGTTTGTACGGTAGTCTCAATCCCTCTCTAACCCACTTCTTCGGCACACTCATCCGATCACACATGGTCGATCCTTCTCGGTACATCATCTCGTCTCACTGCCGTGATGACTCCACGTTTTCCCCTTACTACTGACTTTAGCTTCTGCCTGGCCTACTATTGGCTTTAGCTTCTGTCCAGCCGGGTTTAAAGTTTGAGCGTGGCGTTTCAACTGATTTGCGTTTCCACAGCATCGGAAATGTCTAGCCGAAAATAATGTCGCTAACCGGAAACGTTGTCGATCATAGCTGTCTATGGTGTTTTGTTCCGGATCGTCTGTATCAGGCTCGCCGGACGTAAAGTCAAAGCGCACCCCCATAAAATGCCCAGCCCCGTGTTTTAGGTGCGATTCCGTGTCGACAAACCTCGGCCCGACACTTCAACGACTATTCTAGAATAAGGAGTTTTCTCGGCATTCAGATGAAGTCATTTGAGATGCGATTCTGTTATCTTTGGGCTGGGCACGGAGTTCTCTAATTTCGTCACGGCATATTTCTTACCTATCATCATTAATAACCCCCCTGATATACCGTATCGCCGGCTCCGTCTCCAACCAAGAATAACACGAGTTGCGAAAGATAAGCACTGCCTCCTCGCGCGACCCGAAAGAATAAGCGCTTGGCACATCATAAGCATACAGGTTCGGGTTCTCGATGCCTTGACCATTTTGTACAACTGCAGCACCTGGCGTTTCAGCTCCGCAATCAAGTCCTTGTAGTCGTCTTTCGCACGATATCCGGCCGCTGTAGAAGAATGTCGCCCATTGCCTCCTGCAAATAATCATATCTCTCTTCATCCGTAGCGTTGGGTTTCTTCTGCAAAGAGCCCTGCAGTGACTCTAGATCCTTCATCAAACGGATCTTGATGAGTGTCAGGGCCATTTTGAAGGAGACGTCGTAGTAGTAAGACTTCTCGATAAGTTTATTAAATCGAGGTACCTGGACCCAAGTTAGCCGAGGTCAATCACCCCTACAGCTAATCCATTATACGAGAAACTACCCCTATTGAGCACGTTTTCTACAGGTTTCCTGCTTTGTTTTTGCCAAAAAAATAAAATTTGACGATGTCAGCCAAACCAGGCCAACCAGGCCAACAGCAGCAGCTCGAGGACCGTCTTTTTCGCCATTTCAGAGGCTGGAATTGGTCAGAACGCGCTCGTGATACTAGCTCTTGGCTGTGGGACTTTGGCTACGATATTCAACGTCATGGCTTACGCAAATGGGCTTGCAAGGACTGTATCCTCGGAAATCGTCCCATTATCGCGACTTTTACCTCTTCAGGTCTCCAGAACGCGGCAAATCATCTATGGCGTGAGCACAAAACACCAGCACCAGAGGGAGAGAAAAAGAGCACAGCACAGCTCAAATCCGAAGGCGCACTGAAATCGAGCCAGCCGACTATTGCCTCTGTTTTGAAACTGGACGTCAACAAGCCTACGGAACAGAATATCGCGAATAGCTTCATCTCACGCTTTGATAAGCAACACTTTCAGCGTATGCTAGTCGAGTTAATCGTCAGTAGCAACCAGTCATTTTCCTTCGCCGAGAACCCCATCCTCCGAGAAATTTTCGACTATTTGAGTCCCTCCGTTTCGATCCAACACGCCAACTTGAGTGCCAGGGCTGTCCGATATAAGATCATTCAAGAGTATAACCGCCACAAGCAGACGGTTATCGAGGTGCTGAGGAACTCCCCTGGAGCGCTTCATATCTCATTTGATGGCTGGACGTCTCGAAATAAGCTTGCCCTGTACGGTATTACTTGTTTCTTCAGAGATGAGAAGAATCGGCCATGCAAAATCATGATTGGGGTTCCGGAGGCTCATCGTCACTTCGGCTCAACGATCGGTGGGGAGGTTCTCGACGTCCTACACACTCTTGGCGTGAGTCCAGAGAAGATTGGCTATTTCACGCTCGACAATGCTGAAAACAACGATACTGCAATGGAGGTCATTGGTGCTGAACTTGGGTTCGATGGCCGACTACGCCGAGGACGCTGTATTGGCCACACAATTAACTTGTCAGCCAAGGCGCTCTTGTTTGGCAAAAACGCTAACGCGTTCGAGCAGCAATTATCAGGTGCAGAAGCGTTGTCTGATACTGAATACGCTCAATGGCGCAAAAAGGACCAGTTGGCAAGTTACACAATATCGTAGTTGATGTGCGTATTAGCCATCGGCTAATTTACTTATTCAAGGAGGTCCAGAGGGTAAGCGGTCTTACTAAATCCTATTCGTCTCATACTAATTTGGTGTATCTAACAGGACGAAATTAATCGCGCCGCCACCCTTAAACTCCGATCGAAGAAACCACTCAAGCTAATTATCGATAACGACACGCGTTGGCTGTCACAACTCTACATGATCCGCAGGGCTCTACGGTTGAAAACCTCTATCGAACTCCTACTGATCAAGTATAAGGCGCAATGGGAGGACGAAAATCGGTCTAAAAATACTGGCCAAGTAACGCAAGCCAAGTTGGCGAAAAAACCACGCATCCTCCGAGACGAGAATCAGCTAACAGACAAAGACTGGGAGGTTCTTTACCATTTGGAGGCTATTCTGACTGTTTTTGAGACCGCGGTAAAGACGCTTGAGGGTGATGGACACATCCGCAGGCGTAAGCAAGGCTGGACTGGCTCCTACGGCAATATCTGGGACGTAGTGCTTGGCTATGAATTGCTGCTTAACACACTGGAAGAATATAAGCAGCTTGCTGCTGACTTTCCTGATCCAGAGCACTTCCGCATCGGAATCAACCTTGCTCGGGATAAGCTGGATGAATATTATCAGCGGTTGGACGAGACGCCCATCTACTATACGGCTATGGCGCTCCATCCAGCTTATCGTTGGGACTGGTTTGATGAAACGTGGGCTCATAAGCCTAGTTGGATTGAAAAGGCAAAAGAGACGGTTGCCGACGTCTGGCTGTCCGATTACGCTCATCTCGAGGTTAGAACCAACAGCAGCAGAGGCGACGACGAGCCACCGGCAAAAAGACCTCGGTTTTTCAACCCCTTCGAGAAGAACAGTCGTCTGCCGAACTCAAAACCAGCATACGCAGCAATTATTGTTGGTGACGAGTACCAAGCGTGGCAGACGGATCGTGAGGCCAGCGACGGCGACGTTCGTGATCCAATTGGTTACTGGATAACTAAGCAAAGCAGATATCCTCGGTTATCCAGGATGGCCTTGGACTTCCTGACGATCCAGCCAATGTCAGCCGAATGTGAGAGGTTATTTTCAGCCGCTGGCAAGATGGTCTCGGGCAGGGTGGCGATCAATTCAATCTGGGATGTCGATTGAGTTGAAGCAGGGGTGGCACGGTGCTTTTCGTGGGACGTGCACGCTCGCACGGTTCACTGGTTGATCTTTTGTCCACCAGATGTGTGATTGAATTGAATTGATCGCCAGCCTGGTCTCGGGGCTGCGTACGAACCTAGATGCTGAGATTATCGCCATTTGTCAAGTTTTACGCTCTTGGTACCGTGCTGGCCTTATCAAGGACCTGGATCCATTGCTTAAGTCACACCTTGACAGCAAGCTGGATGCCGGCTGCGTGACTCTAAGCGAGGACGAGCTGGCGCTTGCTGAGTCAAAATGGCTATTGGAGGGTGAGAACAGCGCCAGCGAGGTTGACGATTCATCACAGCAGCAACAGATTGAAGAATTAGTGTCAACGTCTGAAAGTGAGGCTGAATAGGCACCGACTAGGTTGTAAAGAGCCTCGAAGATCCACTATAAATCCACTTATAAATCCACGTGTGTACATCCATTCCACTCCGGTCGAATATGTGCTACATCCACTTTGTAATTGCCTAAAAATCGTACATCCACTCTACTTGGCCCCAAAGTGGAGTGGATGTAGTGGTTCCGACCCTTGCGGTCATCCGATTAGCCGTTCTCATGTTCACCAGTATTCAACAACTCTTGCTTGTGGAAGTGGACATCATCTCGCTTTTGCGTGCCTCTGTTTGCAGTGTGGATGCATTTCCAGGTTCAAAAGGGGAAGCCGGCCTTGATACCCAATTCGTTCTGGCGCAACCGCGCTTTTACTAGCATCCGTGTCACCACTGCTTTGTCAAACGCCGTCGTTAACTGGCTAGAACTGTTCTTCAGTCTACTGTAAGTCATGTTGGAAATGACAAGGGTGCCACTGTAACAAACTCTTAGATAGGTCATTACTGAACAGATAGAAATAGCGTTCCAACCCAACCAGGGTTCAAATCCACGACACTACACTAGCACTTCTGGTGGATTTAGGATCACATAGCGATCCGTGCATTCGTGCACGGATCTTTTGGCGCCACGTGCAACCCCTGTTTCCACTACACTGAGCCCAGATGTGGTGTCGTGGATTTGAACCCTGGGGTCATACGCTCATCTACAGCGAGATTCGTGCCTGGGGTCCATAAATGGCGGTCTTGGAGCAAGCTTTCAACCCAGCGATTGGTGTATTGAACCCATGTTTTAACTAAGGAATAGGGTAGGAAAATCTGGAAAAGCTCGCGAGAGGGCATCTCCATAGGGAGGAAGTAGGCGCCGCACCTTGTGGCCGGGTTGAAGACCGGTCGGCACGTAACATCGTTAGGCTGCTCACGGCGGCTGTTTTTCTCTGTGGTATAGCTACTTGGATCAGAAGCGTTAAGCGCCTCGCCGGGAATTGATTGAGAAGTCATAGGTCTCTTCAAAATGATTTCTATAGTGTTTTGGCAGTAATTCCTTTCTCAGAGACCTTTCCGTACCCCGCTTGTACCCTCGTCATTACGTAAGGAAGGTGGGTCCGGTACGCGATGGTAGCCCCCGCGCAGTCAAGGAGATACCTTGTCCAGTTGAGCGTGCCAGGGTTTAGCAGGGACATTGCCACAAACCATTTCAGTGAAGGGAGGTTACATAGTACATTTGTTGGGAAACTTGGCTGGTGATCTTCTACGCCTCATAGTTCAGCAAACGTTGATCGCTACCTAATCTTAGTAGTAGTGTTCATTACGCCCGGGAGAACGGATCTCATAGGGCCTATAGCTACGCTAAACTATCCACGTATCCCCGCTTTTAGTCCACTCTAATCTTAAGCATCCCTGCTTCCTCACCGCATTTCTTGCCTTTTCTGACCTTCCTAGGGACCCCTGTCACGAGTAGGGGTGAGTTTAAGGTTTTAAGCGAGGACAAAACTTTGTGGATCGACCTCCGTACTAGCTGCGCATCTGACGCCAAGTGGGTCCTGAGACGTCACCTTGCCTTATGAGGCAGAAGTGCACGGGTTTCGTGTCGTTGGGGAAACTAACAGAACGTGATCGTGCTGTATTTCATTGACGCAGCCAAAAGAATTGAACATTCGTCACTACACCGACATACTGTTTTAGTAGCTAAGGTGTACGCAATTTCTGCAAGGGAGGGTCAATCTCGACCCTTAAAAGAATGTGCAACCCGACAAGGCAATCACTGGTAGGCCTCATTGACAGTGGTTCGCCTTAATGCCTCGTCATTTTCCGAGGATCCTGAATTTGCTAATCTGATTTTGAAATGCCCAGCGTGAGTACATCCTAACCACATCCTCAAGTTTCATCATCATCTCCTTCACCTCCGCTCGGCGGTCTCCTTCATCAAGGCAAACCTTCTTTAGCACTGGCAACCAGCGCAGCCCCCAAATCAAATCCAATCAAACAAATTGCCAAACAAATCAATCAAATATGCCAAAATTTTATTTCAATCAAACAAATACGAGATCCTCGATTTGAAATAACATTTGATAGATTTGATACACAACATGCCATCTAGCCTCCATGCTGCCAAACCGTCGACCGCGCTTTCACAGCTTACCCGGAACCTGGCTGGTGAGCAACCCCAGCCAATCAAAGTCATCCATCAAGCCCTCCATTAGTGAGCTACCCCAATACCACTGTCAAGCTGGTGGGGGAGAAAGTAGCTCCTTAACTTTTACATCCCGCCCTAGCCACATCAAGTCGCGTCAGTGCTAGTTTGTTTACCTTTCAACGCGTACCATTCCTCCCACGAGTCGACGCCTAACCCGATGGAATCCGACGACATCATGCTCCCTTCGCCTCCACCCTCTGCCTTTTCTTTTCTCCGACCACCAAGGAATTTGGCGAGTCAATTCGAGCTGACGACGATACATTCTTTCAGCAGCTCGCTTGGCAGCTCGACCCTCACCTATCTGACCAGATACCATGGAGCCGGCAATCGATGGGCCGTTTGCTGGATGACACGTACAAGTCTAAAAAGGATGAGATTAAGCAGGAGCTCTCAGATGCCCTTACTAAAATCCATCTGGGGTTCGACCTGTGGACATCGCCTAATCGGCATGCTGTTATGGCAGCCACAGCTCATTTTCTTGACCGCCAGGGCAAGCACCAGTCGCGCCTATTGGCACTCCGTCGCCAGCTCGGGTGTCATAGCGGAGAAAGTCTTGCGGTGACGCTCGGGCAAGTTGTGCGAGAACGACGAAGCACAAGAATACCTCTTGGCGAGTGAGTCAACGGCGGAGCTAGAGGTCGTAATGAATAACGATACGAGATGGAACTCCACATACCTCATGATCTCTCGAGCGCTCGTCAAGCAGGGAGACATCAGAGCGTTCCTGGTCCATTCAGAAGTGGATAAATAGCTACCGGAGGCCGACATGCTGAAGGGAGATGACTGGAGACTGTTGGCAGAAATCAAACTTATTCTTGAGCTATTCTATCTATAGACTATGAGAACGCAGGGCTGGGGAAGCGAAGGAGGTAACGGACGGCTCTGGGAAGTGATGGCGGGTATGGAGTACTTGCTGGAGCACCTAGAGGATCGGAAGCTGTTCCATCATGCCGTTCCAGACGAGGCAGGGGACAGGACACCAACTCGCAGGCCGAGCTGGCTCGAGGGCGACCAGACCGTAACCGGCAGCTTCCTGCTCGATTTAGGGATTGCGAGACGGATATCCATCCGCGAAAGTCCAGGCAAGGCCCCTTGTCAGATCGCGGCTCGAGACAATGCGATGATGGATCAGGCAAGCCATCAGGATCATTAGGAATCGATGACATGGGAAAGGATCACCGACACTATTTAAGACTGTCCATCATGACTGCCTGGCAGAAACTAGACGAGTACTACACCAAGCTTGGAGGCTCACCGTTGTTCGCCGCATCCATCATCCTCCACCCGTCACTTGGCATGAACTATCTAGAGGTGAACTGGGCATCGGAAGAGCAGCTTGTGTGGGTGAGGGATGCCAAGATTGGACTGTCTGACTACTTGGACCGTTGGTACCGCTGCAACCGGCCGGTGGATGAGCGGCAGAAGATGATCATAGACACATCAACATCCTTAAGCGTACTAAGGAAGACAACGGAAGCTAGCATATTCAAGCAATGGATCAAAAGCAGGACGGCGAAGACCATGGTGATGGGAAGTGAGCTTGAGCGGTATCTACGGCTAGAGCCGCAAGAGACCGAGGACCCAATTGAGTGGTGCATGGCTCATCAGGGACAATTCCCGATGATCAGCCAATTGGCTCTCGATATACTCGCAATACCGGCGATGGCGACTGATTGCGAGAGGTCGTTCAGCCTAGCCAAGTTAACGCTGACGACGCAGAGGCTTTCGATGACGACGGAAACGCTGGAGAAGTTACAATGCCTTAAGAACTGGGTCAGACATGGTGCGGTGAAGCTAGGTGCGACAATAGGTGGGGGGGACGAGGTCCAATGGGAGATTAGAGATGTTAGCATGGAAGCATAGAGAGTCAGATTTGGAATATTTGAAATATTTGAATAAATATTTCAAACAACAAATCCAGTCTTGAGAGTTATCAAATATCTCAAATATGACCCCGGATTTGATTTGTTTGATTTGAGGCAGCGCTGCTCCCCACAACGAGTACAAACAACGAAGAGTAAATCAGTGGAGAACTCTTCGGGGTTGAGACCGATATCCATTACTCAATCAACGAGGCCATATCGAGACCTGTCGAATTGGGGAGATGTATTGAACGCGTGGTACTTGCACAGTACTGAGTAAACAAACAATTCCAAATGGACGCAAGCTGCTGGCACTCCGCGTGAGCCTTTCAGGGGCTAGCACCGATTGGCCCCACTCCTTTGGTTCCATCAGCCAGTTGCGCGTTCTTTCGCGGCTGGCCATACAAAACCTGGATCAATCAGATTCCGAGAAACTTATTTATCCCTGTCTGCACCAAACCCTCATTACTCGGGAAAACTTATGAATTAATGTAGAGTCAGCCTTCGGCCGAAATATGTCATTGGTTAGGCATCTTACACATAAATACTCTTTCTGTCACATTTATATCACTTCCTCTATTGAACACTCGGAACTACCTATACTAAGACATCACTCTGTAGTGTGGATGCCCCATAAGGGATTGTTTTCATATCCTTGGATGGTTCCTTCCTTCTGAAGCTAACTTGATAATCGAGGCCATTATTATTGTCCCAGAACTCTTGGCCATTGACGATGTATCTGATGCAGCAGTGGAAAGTATTGATTCCAGGACGAACCAGGGCTACATTTGGGAGCTTCAGCGTGAACAAGAACCGGTCAAGCTCAGCTTGGTGACTTGTAACTGGCAAGCTACCTGCGTAATGGGCACGAACTTCAGAAATTGTTTCCCAACGATCAAACGTAAACCTGCAAGTGACTGATTTCTCTTCCGTGAGATTGGCTACTGCGACAGACCCCAAGAAGGAACTTTCGTCAGCGGATACCCATAGTCTCTCCAGCTTCACGGTCGTCTTCTCGGTGATCTTGGAGACTGTAGTTGAACAGATAACTTCCCACCGGGTTGGTGGAGATCGTATAATATGGAGTGAAGCTATTGGGCTCGGGGCTTGCGAGCAGAGCCCTCATGGACTCCTCTCATAAGCTGTGGCTCAGACTTCACAGTAACTGGTGGATCAGTTGGGAAGAAATGCTGTTCTTGGTCGTGTGGCTCGAAATGAACGGCTTTGCGTGGCGTAGGCTTTCGAACGAGGCGTTGACGGCGATAGGGGTACCAAACTAGATGAAGAAGATCCCGTAACTGTTCCAACATGAGTTCTGGTGGCCCCTTCACACGGTAACCGGGGAGCTGCGAGAAACGGAGGGACGCCGTTGGTCTTGAGCATGAGAGGAAGATGTCCCATCTCCATTGACTAAGTCGGAGGTGATTCCAGAAGGCAAAACCTTTGCTACAGCAGCAGGATGAGGTTGGGCAGCGTCCGACATGGTAGTCGGGGTAGAGATGAGGCGAGAGAGGTGAGAACTGAGGAAGAAAAGGGAGTAGAAGAAAAGCTGCAGTGCAAGATGGCTGGCACGCACAAAAAGAGTGCTCCATCCTCCTTCATATTATCCACGGCAGAGCCAGGTGGCGAGTCCACTTATCTCTCTTTCCTGGAAGCTCGCTTGCACTTACGAGACACAGGGGTGGGGCGGGGGCGGGGCGGAATGTACTTCAGCCCGGTCTTACCATAGGAAAATAGGATTCACTCGTGAATCGCTGCCTGACCCCCTTCCTCACCAGGTTGTGGTCTGCCTAAAGATGGCGGACCATGCGCACTATGAATCGCTGCCCGACCCTAGCTCCGTGAATCGCTGCCCGACCCTAGCTCCCGTTGGAATGCTCCATGCGTAACCAACAACGAAAGAGCTGAACGTGGCCAGCTAGAAGCAATGAGACCCGGTGCCATATCAGCATCCAAGACAATCTTGCATACCTTACAACTAAAGTTAATCCATTAGACAGCTTAATCTTCTGGTTATTTTATTATTTGAGGTGAATGTGGCTAATCTTTGCATTTTCAAGGGTCAAATGATGCTCAAAGTCGGAGTTTTGGCCTTGTCTGAAAGATGCAAAGTGTTAGCCTTTCTTCTTCTTTAATCAATATAATATGCTCATTTCAACATACCGACCGGTACGTAAGGGGGAGGGGTGCCATACGGGGGGTGAAAGACATTCTATTCACAGATACTATTAGGTTAGTAGGTATTTAGGTGTAAACGAATAAAAGGAAAGAAAAGAGATGGTTCAATCACACCGCTGGCAGTTGGTCAGTCATGGTCAACCTTGATGAACCGCAGTTTTACAACACATAGCAGACGTCGCAAACACAACATTCTATTAAGCCTGTAAAGAAAGAGAGTAGTAAGACTCATGCATAAGCCAGAATTAATTTCTTGTGACTACATGGTCATGAGATTAGTATTCATTGCCTGGCCTTTTGGTTGAGTCCGGTGCCCATGCGTTTGTTGGGTTAGCGGGATCCCTGCATGGCATATCCATGCAGATATGCCAGGCAACATGGATATATACGAGGAAGGGTAGTATACTTTAATCGTGAGATCAAGACATGGTGTGTACAACTTCAACAGCGAACGATCCATAAAAAGGCCTAACCCCGTCACCAATCTTACTATTGTTTAACTTCCACAGCGGCGCTGTGTATCGCCCACGTAAGTGCAAGCAAGCTTCCGGGAAAGAGAGATAAGTAGACGAAGTCTTCTTCAACCTACTCCCCTTTTCCAGTGTGTCCAATGGGGCCCCATAGGGACACGCCTAGGCGCTCTCTCCACTTCTGCACGCGTAGGCGTGCGGATTATGTCAGCCCCCAATTTGGCACAACTCCACAACTGCATTTCTCAGGGGCTGCGGCTATTGCTGCCACTGCTAACCACAACTGTAGTTTTCAGGGGTTACCGTTATAGCGCAGACGGCATTTTCTAATAATGTGCTTCCGCCAGAGGGCACATACAACTCGCAAGAGGCTCTACTCACAGCTATCAATAAATGGGCAGCACCAAGAGGATACGCATTCATAACTGGGAGATCGTCGCAATCAACCAGCGGCAGGCAGATTATCACATACGCATATGATCGATAGTGTCGGCCACCAAGCGCCTCAAGGGACCGCCAGCGCAAGACTACTACGCAAGGAACCAACTGCCGGTTCTCTATCATCGCAAAGGAATCCCTAGATAAGACGACTTGGTCTTTAAGGCATCGTCCGGGTCCACAATTTTCTTCACACAACCATAAACCAAGTTGGCACAAATCGGCGCACCCAGTCCATCGGCAGCTCTCAGATATAGACAGGTCAACAATCAGCCGCCTTACGAACGCTGGTACAGCGCCAAAAGATATCAGGACTTATATTCGCCAGAACTCAAATACCATTACAACCCAGCAAGATATCTACAACCATATTGCAGATAGCAAACGAGAGCTCTATAAGGGCCAGAGCACTATACATACTTTTGCTAACCAGCTAGACAAGGAAGAGTTCTGGAACCGGATGCAGCTTAACTCAGATAACCGAATCACGGCAGTGTTGTTCGCCCATCCGGAGTCATTGGCATACTTGAAGGCTTACCCAGATCTACTTTTCTTAGACTGCACATACAAAACGAACAAATACGGAATGCCGCTGCTTAATATGATTAATATTAATGCCTGTCAGCAATCCTTCTGTATCGCCTTCGCATTCCTTAATAGCGAGGCTAAGCAGGACTTCATATGGGCCTTAGACCGGCTCAGGTCCCTATATAAACTCTGCAACACAAGGTTTCCATCTATTATTCTAACTGACCGTAATAAGGCCTATATAAACGCTGTAGAGAGCTGCTTTTCGTCTTCGATCTCTCTGCTATGCCTATGGCATGCAAATAAGGCGGTCCTCCGCTATTGCCAGCTAACATTCATACACCTTAAGCAAGGGTCTAAGGCCTATCAGCAAGGTCTAAGCGATTGGAATGACTTTTTCAACCACTGGCATTCAATTATAAGGTCATCAGATGAACATGCATTTGACCAGCGCATACAAGAGCTTGAAAAGCGCTATCTGCCTCAATATCTCAAAGAGGTTAGCTACATCAAGTCCAACTGGCTCAATCCGTACAAAAAAAAGCTCATTAAGGCCTAGGTCAACCAGCACCCTCACTTTAGCAATATGGTCACCTTACGGGTTAAGGGTATCCATAGGCTCCTTAAGAGCCACCTCAAGAAATCTACGCTAGATCTCTTTAAGGCGTGGAGAGCTATAAAACATGCGCTTCTTAATCAATTATCTGAGCTGCAATCCAACCAAGTCAGGCAGCAAATGCGAATACCAATTGAGCTCTCTGGATCACTATATAGTGCCATACGTAGCTGGATATCTCACGAGGCTTTACGCAAAGTTAAAGAACAGCGGAAGCGGCTTATGAAAGAAGACTTGCCTAGTTATACCGGTACGTTCTCTCAATCCCACGGCCTCCCTTGCGCCCATACTCTCAAGGCTCTACAAGAGCAAGGCCAAACCCTTCGCTTAGAGCATTTTCACTCGTATTAGCATTTAATTCGTCATAGTATTCATCAGGTGCTATTGGAGCCTCGACACCGATCTGATCGAATAGCTGCCAATTCTACCACAAGTAAATCGCAATCGAGCACTCAGAGAGAGCCAAGTGCATTTGAGGCAGTCCAGGCAGCAGCGCAGCCAAAAGCACGACCTACATGCAGTAGATGCCACAAATTAGGACACAAGATAACGTCAAAGGCATGCCCTCAACGGTACAAGGGGATTTTATATTTATCATCATCGTCAGCACAGGTAGAAGAAGCAATGCCAGTGGCACTCTCGCCAGCATTATCCGGGGAAGCACGACCAGCAGCAGCAGTATCTACATCTATATCATCTTTACAGGAAGGGAAACCACTGAAAAACCCGTCATCAGGATTATCCGGACACGCTGGGTCTGGCAGGGATAACACTAGCTGCATTATCGTTAGTATAGAGACAGCAGCATCATCGGCAGTGTCATCAGCAAAACCATCGACACAGGGAGGGACGTCGCCAATAGCATCATCTTCAACAGCATCAGTGGCGCCGACACTAAGATATGATGACCCACAAGCTATCTATCGGAGATATATTGCTACTCGAGATGATTAGTATAAGGCGCAGCCTCATGGGAGCGTCAAAACTAACCAGCAGTATCGGAGGGCATTAGGTCTACCTTTGCGGTATAACAAAGCAAGCTACCAGTGGTGTCTTAAATTAGAGTAAGAAAGAGATTATAGCGTACCTAGATTAGAGTAAAGCAGAAGATAATCGGGTGGAGGCTCAGGTAGCGGCAGAGATAGAAAGCAATCCTTTTTCTAGCAGAAGAGGCATACGCAACATCTGGAAGGCGGCTAAGAATGATAGAAAAGAGCAGCGGAATTATATTCAGCTTAATAATTAGGAATTCATTGCCGTTCTGAATCTCGGGATTCTAAAACCCGCCAGCCTCAAAACTCGAAATGCAGTTGTAGAGTTGTGCCAAATTGGGGCTAATATAATCCGCACGCCTACGCGTGCAGAAGTGGAGAGGCGCCTAGGCGTGTCCCTGGGGCCCCGTGTCCAATAACCAAGTTATTTGATTTGCTTGGTTGTGGTTGGTTGATTACGTAACAACCAACCACAAGTAAGACCCCCTCCGACCAACCACAAGCAAGCCTTTTTTGGCTTACTCGAGTTAACTTGAAGTTACTCGACTAAGTTACCGGATTGGGAAAGTGGCCAACAAAGTCTAACCTTAATAGGGCAGGCTAGGAAGACAGCGCACCCTGATTGGCCCAGTCTTTAAATGAAATGAGTGAGGATCTCCTTTTCTTTCTCCAACCTTTCCACAGAGCCAAGGCTGCCGATTTGGTCCAATAACTTGAAGAACAAACCAAATATGTCTTCGCGCCCATTCTTTAAGCCTCATGGAAGGCTCGAAAAACCACTCCTCCTAGGACCCCTTCTGAGTCGCTCGGCCCCGCCCAGCCGAGCACTCCTAGCTCCGCCCTCAACTCAAACCCATGTGCCTAACGATAAGCCCTCCCTTCAAGGCTTTCTGACGAAAGAGGTGCGCCGGACGCCTCTCAGTGCCCTTTCCCTATCGACTGGGACAAAATCCGCTACAACAGGAAGCCAGTACCATCTATTCGATACCGCCAGCCCCACAAGCGCGCCATCAACTCCAAATCCCAGCCTTCAGCAATCTACAGGCACGGCGCACAGCTTACCACAGATGGGAACAATAAGTTCTGGCTCTGCAAGTATTGCCATAGTAGCGGCCATCATGATGCTGCGCTTTTGCCAGTGAGAGCACGACCAGCATCAATTATCACCTTAAACAGCAGCACAGACTGGAAGAATTCGGTTACAAAGCCATAGGAGCCGATCCTTTCAGCATAGCCAAGAGGACAGCAAGCCTTACGCCATACCTCGGAAGCCGGCGCGCGGTGTTCAACGACCTGAAATTCAAGGACGATTTTACTGACTGGGTGATTGACCTTGGCCTCACATTTCGTCAGGCGACTCATCAGCGGACGAATGAGATGTTTATCAATTATCTGGAGGATATCGATAAGATCCTTCCCAGAAGCCCATTTACTCTTGGCAGTTGGGTCAAAGAGAAGTGGCTTGGCGATGGTGGGAGACGCGTTTGGCTAAGGACAAAGCTGCAATCCGCCGAAAGCAAGGTCCATGTATCGATGGATGCATGGACATCTGAAGAAGGGACAAACTATCTTGCCGTTGTCGCTCACTTCCTGGATGAGCGCCACAAGTTACAAACAGCTCTTCTAGACCTCCCACCTCTAAAGGGTCCTCATTCCGGTGAGAACATTGCCAAAGTGTTGTCGACCGTCATCGACTTTACGACGTCTCGCCAATCATTGGCTTCTTCATGATGGACAACGCTGCAAGCAACGATGTATGCATCCAAGAGCTAGCAGAGCAGTACCCGACAATCAACCGCGAAAGCCGCCTTCGGTGCGTCGGCCATATGCTGAACATCATCGTCAAAGCTCTTCTCTTTGGCAAGGGCGTTAGCAAGCTGGAGAAACAGCTGCGCGCTGCATCCGATGACGAGCGGTTTGAGATATGGAGGAAGCAAAGCTGTATTGGCAAGCTCCATAACTTCTGCGTGTGGATCAACAGAAGCGACCAGAGACGGGAGCGGCTGAAACAGTACATCCTGCGGGCTTATGACGAAGGCAGTATCGAACACCTCTACACCAGGGTCCTGGTCGATGGTGGTATCCGCTGGAACTCTGTATATTCCATGATTGAGAGAGCTCTGAAACTCCGCCACGCCATTGATCTCTTCTTTCTCAACTATCGCCGCATCGTCGCCGAAGGATACGATATCTCACAAGATATCCTAACTCCGCAGGATTGGGTTGATCTCGATCACTTCCTCAATATCCTCAAACCTTTCAAGGATCTAACAAAACGCATGGAGGGCCGGGCTAACAAATCTGGCTCGGAAGGATCACATGGCTCACTTCACGAGACTCTCGAGTCGCTGGATGTGCTCTTCAAGAAGCTCCAAGAGGCTGGGAAGTTCGCAGATGATCACCCTGACGTGGTGTCAACATACTATTCCCATGCTATTGATGCCGCTCGTATCAAGCTTGAGGAATATTTTGGCCTCACTGATGCCACCCCTGCATACCGGTGTGCAGTTGGCCTACATCCGGCTAACAAATTTACCTATTTCGAGCTTGAATGGAGTCACAACAGGCAATGGATCAGCGGCGCAAAGAGAGTGGTACAGGAGGTTTTGCACAATACGAGGCAGCAGCTGCGGAAGCGGACCGAATGGACGGAGTAGGACAAGAGGAGGAGCCGGAGGAGCTGGAGGAGGAAGCAATTGCTGACAACAGTATCGCTCTTGATCCACTTCAGCAAGCTCGTAAGCGTCGGCAGAGGCTTGCTGTCACTGCGATGTCAGCTACACGAGGAAAGAAGCGGGTAAAGTTGACGTCTGAGCTGGATGAGTTTATGGCGAGGACTAACAAGGCTGATCTGGATGTTGAGGATCCTCTGGAGTGGTGGGTTCGCCATGCATCTGACTATCCTATCCTGTCGAAGATGGCGTTTGACTTGTTCAGTTGCCCAGCAATGAGCGCTGAATATGAGCGCGTCTTCTCACAGACAAAGAAGGTCATTACGGATGAACGGAACCGGCTCAGTTCGGACACGGTAGCAGCGATTGAATGCCAGAAGCACTTGCTTCGAAGCGGAATATTAGCCTAGATCTACCACCGTAGCTATACAGGGCATGAAAAATAGTCGAGTAATGCCAACCAACCAAGTAAATCAAGCCGCTGTTGCCGAGTAAACCAAGTCAAGCAAGGGGTTCTGTCAACCAAGTAAAAAGGGTCCAAATTTTGCTTTACTTGGTTGTTGGACACTGAGCGAGCTGCTGAAAGAATGTATCGCTGAAGAAGGAAAAGGAACGTTGGTGTTAATCAGAAGTCCCAGGCTCAATTATCGGATCGTCTTGACTCTGGCGCGCGGCACAGTACTGTACTGCAAGCGTCGTCGCTTAGGCCGTTCAGATTCATCGGTTGACAGATCTGGATCGGCTGCTTGACTGCTCTCGAAAATCCTGTGAGACCTGGCGTTGGCCAATAGTACTCAAGCTCGCAACATCACATTCACATTCACATTCACATTCACATTCACATTCACATTCACATTCACATTCACATTCACATTCACATTCACATTCACATTCACATTCACATTCACATTCACATTCACATTCACATTCACATTCACATTCACATTCACATTCACATTCTTGCGGAGATGGTCCGCTGCCGAACTCGTAGCAGCAGCGGCGAAGAACTCAGGCTGACCCTTCGCGTCGCACAGGCGACAGGCCCAGTAAGGACTCAGCGGACTGTCGTTAGTGTCAATCTCAACAAGAAAAAGTCCATGGCGCTTGATCCAGCTCTTCCGACCCTTTGAGCCCTTCCGGGACAAGGACTCTTCCAAAACATATCGTTTGTTCCTCCACACTGCTCGCGGAAGATCTGCAACTGTAGGGTGGTCTGGCAATGCCGACTGCGTCGTCAGCTCGAATTGACTCGCCAAATTCCTTGGTGGTTGGAGAAAAGAAAAGGCAGAGGGTGGAGGCGAAGGGAGCATGATGTCGTCGAATTCCATCGGGTTAGGCGTCGACTCGTGGGAGGAATGGTACGCGTTGAAAGGTAAACAAACTAGCACTGACGCGACTTGATGTGGCTAGGGCGGGATGTAAAAGTTAAGGAGCTACTTTCTCCCCACCAGCTTGACAGTGGTATTGGGGTAGCTCACTAATGGAGGGCTTGATGGATGACTTTGATTGGCTGGGGTTGCTCACCAGCCAGGTTCCGGGGTAAGCTGTGAAAGCGCGGTCGACGGTTTGGCAGCATGGAGGCTAGATGGCATGTTGTGTATCAAATCTATCAAATGTTATTTCAAATCGAGGATCTCGTATTTGTTTGATTGAAATAAAATTTTGGCATATTTGATTGATTTGTTTGGCAATTTGTTTGATTTGATTTGATTTGATTTGAGGGCTGCGCTGTCTTTAGGTAATAACTCAACAACCTTTTAAAGTAGGTGATGAGATTGATTGATGTTAGGTTGAAGATCTAACTTCAGACTGGACATGTCCTTCCTAGCTATATGTACGTGACTGACGGATCGGACTATCTATGTACCTTCCATCATGTTCAACCTCAATACCTTGTCATCCCGAAATTTATAAATAAGTCCGCTTCCCCACCTGCCCAACAAGAGCATTGAACAGCACCGACTCTTGCTGTTCCGATTGTCTCCTCACAGAGGACGCCGACCTTGGTGATGATATGGATGATCGCCAATAGTAATGCTGCCATATATACAGCCCGTTTTCATCATATCATATGTCCATGATCCTTGATGGCCATGCGGAGAAGCGAAGCCCACTGTGTCCCTTGGGAGGAAGCGTTCTGCTGCAGTCTCGTAGTCGCATTGTACGACGTATCCTGAGATGTCACGGTATATGATGGGAAAGATTATGTAAGTCACCTTGATTGCAGATTGGCAGCTTCCGTTTTGTACCCCGGGGTACAAAGACATTATATATATAAACAATATAATGCGTTTGCTCAGAGACTTGACTTGGTAGACGTCGATTTGTACCCCAGGGTTGAAAATCATAGGCTACCTTTTCTGAATATAATATGACCTCTTGGTTTGTACCCCTCGGGTTAAAACTTCTGCTTCCACTTACTTTATACAAACCTCTAAAGCTATATATTTTTACTCTATTGCCCTACCTTATAACCTATCCTTTTAACGCCACAACCTAAGGCTAACCCTACCCTAAAACGCCTGGGAACCAAGGTCATCTCTTGACGTGACGTATCCCTGGTGGATTGCTCGTGGATCATCGTATCTCAGCCGCGTTGAATGTTGAATCTGGAACTGGATCTTGCAAGTGTAAGGGTGACGATGCTGGCGGTCCGATAGCGGAGAAAAACTATACCATATATGGAAACTGGGGCGGGACCCGTCCAATTTTAGAAGGACGGGTACCCGTCCGCCTATTAGCCGCCCCTCCTTGTGGGGGCCCCATAGAGACACGCCTAGGCGCCTCTCCACTTCTGCACGCGTAGGCGTGCGGATTATGTCAGCCCTCAATTTGGCCCAAACTCCACTGTCGAAATTCCGCATTCTGATGCAGTTTTTACTTTTTAGAATACTATAATCCTAAACGGTTATGAATTCTTAATTATCTACCGGAATGGATAACGTGCTGGGCCTCACTATCTACTGCTGCCGCCTCCCAGATATTATGCATACCTCTTCTACTGGAAAAGGGCTGCGTTCTATCTCCGCAGCTACTTAAGCCTCGACACGGTCATCTTCCGCTTTACTCCAATCTAGATAGGCCATCATCTCCTCTTTAGTCCAATCTCTGGAGCCGTTTGGAGTATCGCAGCGCTTACCCATCTGCTTCAATCGAGACACCATTGATAGCTAGATTTGTCGTACCGCAGAGGTAGACCTAGCGCCCTCCGATACTGCTGGTTAGTTTTAATACTGCCACGAGGCTGCACCTTGTACCAAGCATCTCGAGCAGCAACATATCTCTGATAGATAGCCCGAGGATCATCATACCTTGATGTCGGCATTATCCTTGTCTGTGCCGGTGGTGCTGCTGATGATGCTGCCGGCACCATATTGTCCGCGCCGTCGAGACTGACGATAATGCAACTGGCACTATCTATTACTGACTCTGCCTGCTCTGATGATCCTGAAGACGTTGGTCTTGGAGCTTCTCCTGCGTGCAAGGATGATGCTGATGAAGATGTCGTCGACAATGGTCTTGCCTGCGCCGACGGTGCTGGTGGCTTCAAAAGCTCCTCATATCGTTGAGGGCATGTCTTTGAAGTCATTGTATGACCTATCTGGTGGCATCTGCTGCATTTAGGTTGTGCCTTTGGCCGTGCTGTTGCCTAAACTGCCTCGAATGCACTTGGCTCTCTCTGGGTGCTTGATTGTGTTCTACTAGTACTCGAACCGGTGGCTATCCGATCGGGTCGATGCCGAGGCTCCAGTAGTAACCGGTGAACACCATGGCGATTGAGGTGCCAATGTGTGTGAAAATGCTCCAGGCGAAGGGGCTGATTTTGTTCTTGTAGAGCCTTGAGAGTATGGGCGCAAGGGAGGCCGTGAGATCTGGAGAATGCACCGGTGCAAATGGGCAGGTGTTCTTTTAGGAGCAGCTTCCGCTGTTCTTCCACCTTGCGTAAAGCCTCGTGAGATTCAGATACCCAGTCACGTATGGCACTGTATAGTGATCCAGAGAGCTCGATTGGTATTCTCATTTGCTGGCTGGCTTGGTTGGATTGCAGTTCGGCTAATTGATTGAGAAGCGCATGCTTCATAGCCCTCAAGCCTCGAAGAGATCTAGCGTGGATTTCTTGAGGTGGCTCTTAAGGAGCCCATGGATACCCTCAACCCGCGAGGTGACTACATTACCAAAATGAGGATGTTGATCAACCCAAGCCCTCACTACCCTTTCCTTGTACGGATCGAGCCAATTGGCCTTGATATAGTTAACCTCTTTAATGTATTGTGGTAAGTAGCGCCTTTCAAGCTCTTGCACGCGCTGATTAAATGCCTTTTCATCCGGCTTCATGATCGAATGCCAGTGATTGAAAACTCATTCCAATCGGCCAGACCTTGCTGGTAGGCCTCTGATCCTTGTTGGTGGCGCACGAATGTCGGCTGGCAATAACGGAGGACTGCCTTATTCGCATGCCATAGGCACAAGAGTGAAGTTGAGGATGGAAAGCAGATTTCTGCGGCGTTCATACAAGCCTTATCGCGGTCTGTTAGGATAACCGATGGAAGCCTTGTATGGCAGAGTTCATACAGGGACCTGAGCCGGTCCCAGGGTTCAAATCCACGACACTCCACGACACATTTGTGAATATGGCGTGGATATGGATGCTGACTAATAACTTCGATGTGGAATGGGTGGAAATGGATCCATTATGGAAATGAATCCATATTGTGGAATTTGTGGAATGAAACCTACTTTGTCCAACAATGGTAATTAGTGGGCCGCATCCAGGTCTTGGTCGTCGACGTTTTTGTCACTCGTCCATTAGAATCCTATCTAGCGACCCGATCAAACCGGCACGCAACCAACTCCGTAGTGTCTGACAAAGCCCAATTGTACTGGCATCTAGCCTATTGCGGCTCTTGGTAACCATGCGGCCAGTGGTCGAGAATAGCCTCTCACTCGGCTGACATTGGTGGCACAGTAAGCAGATCCAAGGCCATTCTAGACAACCGGGGGTATTTGAGCCGCCTTATGTGCCAGTATTCGTAGGGATCTGTGACAGAAGCATCAGCATCCTCGATATCACGCTGCCACTGCTCGTATTCATCAAGATCCAGACCGCCAACCGAGGACCTAGGGATTGAGCTGGGGATTGAATTGGCGACTCGGTAACAGAAATCCCTCCAGCCGTCAGTCCTCGCTTCTTTGTGCGCCACGCTGTGAACTTGTTTCTTGAGGTCTTCAGCCGCTTATTGGCAGGCAACTCAATCTCTGGGTCATCAACCTCCAGGTCCCTATACTCTCTCTCCCAGAGATCCTGGACCATCTCCTTCGCCTTGGTAATCCACAACTGTCTTTCGTCGTCGTCTCCCCACAAATCGTCAAACAGTGCCCACCGGTAGGCAGGATGAAGAACTGCGGCGCCATAGATCAGGGGCTGTCGTTCAGATGCTCGTAGTATTCGTTCAATTTGAGCCAGCCCAGGTTGATGTTGACAGCGAGATGATGGCCGTCCGGAAAATTGGCGACTGCTCTTTTCCCGGATTCGAGGGTTTCGAGAAGAAATTCGTACGCGTGAATAAGATCCCAGCTTGTTCCTGTACAAGTCAGCTGTTAAAATAGGAATCAGGCCGCTTTTGAGAAGTCTAAGGCTTACCAGACAGTGGAGGGTCGATCTCGTTTTCTTCGACCTTTCTCTGGTGTTTTCCTGTCCATCACCCTCAAGGCCTCTCACAACCAGCTGGAAGTCAAGCAAAATGTCGTAAAGAGTCCCGAGCACATGCCAATCATCAGCTGTCATGCGATTCTCTTCCTTCAGGAAGAAGGGCAGCTTGGAGCCCTTTTTGATGTGGCCAGCTCTCGTCAAGTTGACCTTCTCCCACTCGTTTGATGCTCTCTGGACAAAAGAATTATAAAATGGCCTCAAGGCGAGAGCGCGCTCAATCATCGAGAATTGAGAAAGCCACCGGGTAGCATTGTCGACCACAACTCCAACTGGACGGTGTTTCTTGAGCTGAGCATCATCAGAGAGTTGGCTCTCGACAGCTTGTACCTTCTTGAGCATATCGGTCCACGTGTCCGATCTGCTCACCTCCTAGGTCTTCGTGAGTATAACAAATAAAGCAGGTGACTCAGCCACCTACAACAGCAAAGTTATGCCATTTTCCAACAGAGCCTCGCCTCCTCCAGACTTCATGCTCCTTCGCTGCCGTGTGAAGTCCTTCGAAGACCTCTTTCTCGAAAGCATCCGGGTTCTTGCCATACAGCATCTGTTTCACTACTATGTTGACAACGTGGCCAACGCAGCGAACCCATCGCTTCGCCCAGTCGAAACCAAATTCTAATCCAATCTCCCCATCGAGGTTTTATTGTTACCGGCATTATCCAGTGTAAAATATCCGAGTTTATCGCTGATCTCGTACTCCCGAATGATCTCGATAATTTGCCCGGCGATATTCTCGCCTGTGTGCCGCTCCGTAAGCTCAGGCAGTCCGAGAACGCACTTCTGCGGCCGATTGTTTGAATCCCGAAACACACATGTGATGCCGTATAAGGCGTGTCGGTTACCAGACTTCCAGCCATCGTACTGGATATGGATCTGTCCCGGACTCTTTCGCAAAGCATCCTTCACTCTTTCCATATTGTTGGTAAATTCTCGTTCTGCGATGGCACGCACGGTCACGTCAGTAATGTTAGCTTTTGTGATCTCAACAGATGGATTGAGGTAGTTGAAGATGTCTCGAAGATCTTGATCGTTGACGATCGAGAAGGATTGGTTAGAATTGACAATCCAGTTGACAAGTTTCTGCTGGAATACAGTTTTGTCGAAACGTTTGATCAAGGTATTGATCAAATCTTGTTCCTTCGGCTCCTTCGGGTTCAACTGTAGGATTGTTGCAATGGACTGATGTGCTTTCTCGGATGCCTTCGCAGGCTTTTGCCTCTTGCCTGTCGGATCCATGATGCCATTGTGGTCCGTGTACAGGTGACCCTCAGCGTTCTGCAACCCTTTGATGGCATAACTCTTTGGCCTCGGCCGCTTTTGCTTGATGCAAAGGCAACACACCCATCGGCGTTCCCCTTTTGGGCATGCTGGATATCGTAGCCGAACTGATATACCCATTGACGCACTTGGCCGTCTCTCTCCGTCAAGGTCCAGCCTTTGTAGAGCTGGAAGAGTCGTTGATTGTCTTCTTCTGTACGTTCTGGAACGGGTGTGGTTGACTTGGTAGGATGAAGGGTGGCCATTTCGATTTGGGATAGTAAGGGCGTGAGTAATAGTAAACCGTCCTAGAATAGACTTGTTTGAACTTTGTGTACGGGTAAAACAGGTGGAAAATTGTTGCTGTTGCGTTGTTATTGCCGATGGAAAGTACTTAGGGTATGCGCTATTTCATAAGGAAATCCAGGTATTTTCAAACCCACCTAAATTTCCATTCCTTGCCACAATTTCCACATGTGGAACATGTGGAAGGGATTCCGTGGCGTGGATATGGAAATGCTGAAGCCTACGTGGAATGGAATGGAATGGATATGGATCCACATTATGGATCCATATGTGGATTTCGTGGTATGGATTTGAACCCTGGGTGGCGGTGTCGCCTGCGCTTCGACTACCCTATACCCGAATATTCGGCCGCGATGTTGGCGATCGGAATATCTTCACACGGCTTGCCGGCAACTTGACGACCTCGCAAAACCTCTCTACCTCGCCGGGCGGTAATGTGGCCGTTAAAACCTTTTGCACACCCCATTCGTTCAAAACCTGACCCAACTCCATCATCTGCGGTCGAAATCGGGCGGTGCTGTCCAACATTGTGTGGCACTCATCCACTACAACTCGTGTGGCACTCATCCACTACAACTCGGTCTAATGCACACCGTGCTTGTAATCGGTTTACGAAATCGCCAAACTCCTTCGTCACCGCTGACTCGGGCGTCACGAATATAATTGGGGCAATCTGGTGTCCCTCGCGGCTCTTCAACTATATGTCCCGATTTTGCTCTTATCACAACGACCGTGTAAATCATCCCGTAATGAAATCAACGGCACGATCACGATTGTCGTCCCGCCGTTGTCGTTGGCACAATATGCTGGTAATAAAAACGACATACTCTTGCCCTCACCTGTGCCTGCGATCTGGATAATCGGACTCTCGCCCCGTATGATCGCCCGGATCACCGTCTCCTGCTGACCACGGAACGCCGCCGACGGCCCCATCATCTGCCGTAACTGACCGGCAATATCGACCTGCTGCAATCGTCTGAACCGCTGCATCCGATTATACTCACGCTCCGTGTCATACGGGGCTCGTTTTCGCCGGGTTGCGGCCGACGCACTCTCCTCGCTGTCCTGGAACTCGAACAAACGGTGCCACTGCCTGCTGACGGCTCGGAACTTGTCCCGCATCGATGCCGTGCTGAACAATCCCTGCTGCAACTCGCGTGCGTATACCATGCCCGCCACGTGCGTTGCGTGCCCGGCTTACAAATCCACCGGGTTGTCATCCAAATCGTCATCTTCATCCTCCCCATCCAATGTCGACTCTTTAAATGCACCGTTCAAATACCGACGGGCTATGGCGATCGCAATCTGCCTCCATGAACTGATACCTAACGTCACGCCTAATAATCGCCTGCTGTGCCGTTGGATGATTCGACGGACCCGGTCTGATGTCCACTTCCGCTCCTGCACCCAGCTCTGGAACCCAATATCATCGGCGTTCGCGGGGTTATCGGGGTCATGCGGGTTCTCTGTACTACCTCCGCTGTTATCATCGTCTTCTTCATGCATGCCGCCGCCATTCTGACTGTGCCTCTCCAATGCCGCTCGTCTTGCCTCCCTCTCCTCTACGATACTGCCTTCTGCCTTGCGTACCACTTCATCCGGCCACATGAACGGGCTGCGGATACCGGCATCTTTGACGATACCCTGAACCTGCTGCCAAAATGGCAAAACCAACCATAAATACCACACCAATAACTCTCCCACGGCATGCGGTAAATACCGGTGAATCACCTTGGCCTGACCCGTCAACCGGAATCCCTTGTGATATAACGTGACCACGCACATCATGCCGTTGTGCGCCAATATGTTCCTGACCCCTCCATTCATGGTGTTCTGGTGCCGGATGCCCGACATCTCGGGTATCCGTGCTGGCTGGCTCATCATGTACATCAACATGAACATTCGTTCCATGAACCCGTTGAATGTCTGGCCATATGACTGTACCGCCCGGGCCTGGAATGGCTTTCCGTCCCTTCTGCCGTTGTCGATCCACACCTTGCGTCGTGCCTGGCCCTGCCCGTCCGGTTGTGTATCGGTGATCTGGTTCATCACCCAATTCTTACCTCTCTTTACCCACTCGCGGTTCCGTTCATCGGTCAAAATGAATACCCCATCCGGTCCTCACTGTGATCGTCCTCCACCTCCTTCCACGGGATTCGCGGTAACTGGTCCACGTCTTCCACCATCGTCAACGTCGCTAAATGCTCCCTCGCCTCCCTCGTCAATGCATGCAACATCTCGGTCAACGCGGCCATCCGGAACCGTGTCTTTCTATACGTGATATGGTCGCCATCCCAATCCACGGTTCCGCCTGCTGGCGTGTTGAACCGAATATACATGCCGTACGTGCGTGCCTCGTATATCAATCCATCGGCGTCGGCTCGGCGTATGTCTCCTTCGATGTCACCGTCATGAACCTCTGCACCTTCTCACGCACGATCCGGAACATGCTGGTCGCCTCCTCCTCGGCCTCTTCCTCACCTAAACCCTTCTCCTGCTGTAATCGGGCCACCTCTTCCTTCCTCTCCCGATACGACTGATACACGACCATGGCCCGCGCTACTTTGATCACGGCTGAATACATGGGCGTGTAATCCATCACATCCATCCATCCACCGTCTTTGCGGATGCCCAGCACGGCCAACCCACTGATAATACCACTGCGGTATTCACCTGCCGTTAACCTGTGATCCAACAATGCCATAACGACCTGCAGCGTCAACTCGTCCACGCGCTCCTCATCTAATGGATTGGCTTCGGGGTCTTCAACATACTCCTCTATTAACTCCGTCAACTCGTCCATCGTATCCCCCTGTCGTTTCGTTAATCGGAACCCGGGCCTCTCGTTGTCCTCCATGGTCTCGGCACGGTATACATAACATATCAACTTGACCCAAACTGCTGTGTACCGTGCCCATGTGTCTTCTTCGACTCGGTTGTCGAATGGCCGCCGCGGCTTCTTGTCTACCTCCTTCCGTTGTACTTCGAATAATGCCTGGCTGCCGACCGTGCTGGGCGTGGCTGTAATCCGTGCCTGCAACATGACCCGCATGATACTGTCCTGGATCAACTGTAAAACATGCTCTTCTTCGCCGACCGGGTCTGTCAACTGTCTCATGGCTTCCGGATCTAAACCCTGCAAATGGTCGGCCCATCCTACACGCTCTAACCACGCGTTCGCATCTGTCTTTGCGTCGGCGGCTTTGATGCACTCTCTATCCTCTCGCTCGAACTGCTCTTGCTTCTGCTCCATGGCACGCACCGCCCGCTCCATCATGGCGGCCTCATCGGCCGTCTGGGTGGCCGGCGCCCCAAACCCGACCTCGAACCAACTACTGGCCGGCCCGTTGCTGAAAAACCGCTGGCTTTGGACGCCGGTGCGCCATGGGACCAGCTGGGCCTGTATCCTCCGCGTTTGCTGACTTCCGCCTCTCCCGCGCGGGTTACTCCAACCGTGTTCCTTACGGTAATGCTCCTGCATGCCTCGCGGGAGTGTCAACCACGGTCCAACACCCTTCCTCGCCACAACCTAAGTTATCGGGGACCGGCGGGTGGATATATGGGATCAGGTCGGTCGTCGGCGGTGGCGTTGGCCACGTTAACAACCCTCTTCTGTCATCAATCATGCCGGGCAAATCCCTGACTTGCTGGGTAATCTCTCTTCTGACTGCTGCTTTGATGCTCTTATGGTGCTTCTTTAAATGCGATTCAACCTCCTTGGTGACATATGCATAACGGCATACTGTACAAATCACAAATGGGTACTCGGTTAATTTAATAAATGGTAACATTGTGGCTGGATGTCTTTGGTTTTATCTGATATGGATGGCTGGTTGTTTTTCTAACTATTTACTTATCCTCCTTGGACCCCTGTTAAACTTACCTCTGCTGTTGCTATGATACAAAACCTTAATTGTTGTCTGCCTCTTTACCCTTGCCTTGACCTCATGGATGACTAATGGCTACTGCTGAACCTTGGCTGTGTCTGATGACTAATGTGGCCTGCTGGATCCCGGTCTGTTAACTTCAATTGATCAATTGACTCAAACTTCAAACCAGTCGCAATGCCGCAAAAATGATTTTCGAAGGCTGGCAAGCCATATATAAGCTTCCCTCAAAGTAATAAATCGATGCATCTACTTGAAATGCATTTTACTGATAAAAACTTATGGGTGACCTGAATCCGTTGGGGTGCAATGGATTCAGGTCGTCATTCATTAGCGTCTTTTTTAATATGGGAAAGCCATTGGATTCAGAGCTGTATCCGCCATGCAGCTGGGATAGGGCATGGGGGTTGTTTCATCAACTGTGGCGTGAACTCTGACATCAAGTCTTCGAGTAAACGTGCGCTCAATACTTCCTCGGCGCATGAACGAATTTGTTGAACCTTTTCCGTCCTGCAACTGAATATCGCGGCAGGCTCTTGGCTTGCTGTAGTGATTAAATCCTGACGACCTCGTCAATAGCTTCGAAAGTGCAGCATGTATGGGTCATGTCAAGGGCCTCAAACGTAAGAAGACGCAAAACCTCATTGACGAAACCACATGGTGAGGATGACGAATCAAGTATTGAATGATGAAAAACAATATGCCGCAGTACATCGAAATCCATTACTATTCCAGGCCGGCGATCGTCAAGATGAGATTTGAGAAGTAGCTTGGTGGGTGAGCATCCATGAGTTGTCGCATTACACCAGTGATCGGAATGGTCTGGTATGGTCTGGTATGGGGTCAAACCAAACCATACGGCGGCCAATACATGGGCACCTAGGTGCCCAAATAAAGTGCGCACCCAGGTGCGCCGCCTGACTAAGCGTGGCACCAATACATAGCCTACAACAGGACGGTTAGGGCTACTTTGGAGAGCTGTTGCGGGACAGATAGGCGGGGGATGAGCTCAAAGATACAGCTGTAGCCTAACTGTGGGTTAATGGGTGATTAAAGTCTTGAACACATTATTTTGCGGTGAACACGATTCTATAGGTCCACGGGCGTTGCAGAGTCGACAGCATGAAAACTGATCCAAAGACCGCCCTGTGAGGAGTAAGAGCACAGCACACATGTCAATCCAGCGCGCAAAACGACTTGATTATTAGATAGGAAGTGACTATATTCTTTGGTCCATATACGTTTAATTCCAATGCAATATCATCTCCAGGTATCAATGACGGTGTTGTAGTTGAGTCGATGAAGCAAATGTCTTAACACAATCTCAGGTGTTAGTGCTGTTGTACCTGCCGTACGAGTCATGAAGGCCGGCTGAGGCTTTAGTGCTTTGTCAAAGTGTGGGGAATTTTGAGCCAATAATATTGCGTGCCCTAGGGGGGATGCCCAAGGTTATTTGGGCACCTAGGTGCCCATCATGTATTGGCCGCCGCTCTACAGGGGCTGATGACTAACCTGGCGGGCCAAATCCTGGTCTCGATTCAACTTCAATCGATGAATTGAATTGAACTTTGAACCGGTCGCAATGCCACAAAATTGACTTTCGCAGGCCGGCAAGCCAGACATAAGCTTCCCTCAGTATAATGAATTAATGCATCCACTTGAAATGCATTTTATCGACTGAAGCTTTGGGGTGCAGCGATTCCGTTTATGTTAAATGGAATCGCTATACTTT